>NW_026928864.1:0-35063 GCF_032062105.1 Saccostrea cuccullata | reverse complement strand
TTCTACATTTTACTCAGCAGCCTAATCATCTTTTGGGAGATGGTTGTTGGTGTCTTGTAGATGTGCAGTAAGGTTTCGGTAATTTCATTTTGTCCCGGGGGGTCAAATCAGTAGCCTCATCATCTTTTAGGAGAGTTAAATATTTTGAAAATTAGGTAAAACATCAACATCATAGGGTAAAAAATCATAGCATCCTGGGAAACATCTTCAATTTCTTATGAGTAATTTACATGTCAAATGTGAAAGTCATATCTCTTCTCAATCAAATGTTATAAGCAAATGCAACATTTTTGAAAAGTAGGTTAAGCTTCAGTCAAGGTCACAGAGTCATGATTTATTTAGAAAGGTCTTATCATAGGTAATAATATACATGCATGTATAATATGAATTCTACCAAAATTATAAATTTAAAGCAATGTAATTTTTTTGCAAGTAGGTCAAACTTCAAGGTCATGGTTAAAAAAAATCATGCCATTGTCACAGATAAATACTAAGACATATGTTTAATACAAATGCCTTGTCTCTTCACATTTAATAGATATGACCGTGATGACCAAGGTTAAATTGACAGACTGACATACAGATGTACATAACTACTGGCTTTTAAATCCCCTGTCCGTATGAAAATCCACTGTCTTTCTCTGTATCCTACAGCATTTTCACAGTAATCTACGGTATATCTACAGTATGCTACGGTATGCTAGCTCTGTATATACAGTAAATCTCTGTATGCCACTGTATGTATCCCCAGCATGCCACAGTTACATACAGTAGGCCCCGATACGCCTACAGTATGCCACTGTATGGCTACTGTTTCCTACAGACAACTACGGTAAACCCCAGTATATGTCCCAGTACGCCCCTGTATATGTTCATTGAAGCAAAAAGAAAGAGGTATACACACTCCCAGAGCACTGTACGGTTACCTAAGATGTGGGATTATCAATTTAGTACACAGAGTTACTTACCTAAGAACATTGTTTTAAACACATAGCAGTATTTTTTTTAATTTGTTAAGAGACTTATTGTGTTCTTTTATAACTCTGAAATAACTATTAAGAAATAATAAATCGTTACTTCAAAAAATACTTATCTATCTATTTTTAAAATTAATTAAATTATTCTTTGGTTTGATTTATTAGTTAATTAATTAATTTATTTATTTTGCAAACACCTATTTAATCCATAAAATACCTGGAGTGACTTTGTAACTTTTGAAGAAAAAAACTCGACCGGAGTAATGCTGCATTTTGGAAAATTGTAGCTTTTAAAATTGATATGGTTTCTTTGAAAAAGTAAATATAATTAATTAACAGCATGAAATTAATCATTTTAAAAACAAATCAATCTATTTCTTGACAAATGCAGAGCTGCATAGTAGACACGGAACAAAATAAATAAGGTGAAGTGGTAAGTGAAAATTAAATAGAATAAATGACTTTAAAAATACAGAATTAATAAATGAACTAATTATTTATCTAATTTATTTAATCTGTTTATCAATATATCTACAAATACATAAATGAAAAAATTATTTATTTATTTTTGTAATTGACAAGACAACAAAGTGATTAAATATACACCCCCAACCCCCAATTGATTTTTTAAGCTTTATTTTTATATGAAAATTATTTCTCCTAAAATATGCTACATGTACAAAGTATTTTTAAGCATATTAAAACAAATATCAATAATTTTACATCCATGATGGATATCAAAATAATCGTCAGATTATGCACAATTTTAATTTGTCAGTTGCAATTTCATATTTTTACTTTCTTTTGAAAAAAAAAATCGGTTTTCAAAACCGTAACACGATTATGAAAAAACTTCAAAGCCATTGATTGTTTACCAGTGACATGGGGTATACAGCAATGACACCTATTGTCTTTTTTCACTGACCACTATGTACCTTGTTTATTTTGTGGCAGAGAGCGACCGTGTCCACTCTGCGGCTGTTTGAAATAACATTTTCTCTTTGTGAGAAAACCGTTTTTTGTCAAACAAAACAAAATAAAAGTATCAAAAAGCTATTGACGGGTTAAGATTGTGCATAATGAGACGATTATTTTGATATCCAACACGGAAGTAAAATAATTAAAAGTAGTATAAATATGCTTCAAAAGACTTTGAGAGACATTTTAGCGGAAACTTATTTATATTAAATAAGCCAAATAAATCCAACTTTCAGTATTATAATTAATTAATTTGTTTGTATCGTCAATTTTAAAAATAAATAGATAAATAAATTGTTCTTTTTACAATGATAAAATACGTGCTTTAAATCAGTTTTATTTATTTATTCACTAACCATTTCAAAATCAATTATTGAATTGATTTTAAAAACTTAAATTTTCTAAAATGCAGCATTACTTTTGTTGTGTAGGTGTTTGTGTGTAATTTTTTTCCAACAGGTACAAAAAAAAAACATTCTAATTATTTAATGGATTAACTGGTGCTAGAACAAAAAATAATAAATGGTAAATAAATAAAAAGAATAATTTCTTTATCACCATAAAAATGTCAAAATTTTTAATTATATTTTTTAAATTGACAAAACAACAAAATAATTAATTATTTATATCCCCGAAAATGAGATTTTTTAGGGTTTTCTGTATAAATATTTTATCCTAAATTATGTTACAAAGTATTTTTTAAGCATATTAAAACAAATTTCAGTTATTTCACGTCCATGATGGATATCAAAATAATCGTCATATTATGCAAAATTTTTATTTGTCAATTGGAATTTCATAATTTTTACTTTGTTTTGATTGAAAAAAAAATCCGCTTTCAAAACCCTAACACGGTTATGAAATAACCTCAAAGCCATTGATTGTTTACAAGTGACCCAGGGTACACAGTAATGACACCTTTTGTCTTTTTCACTGACCACTATACCTTGTTTATTTTGTGACAGAGAGCGACCGTGTCCTATCTGAGGCTGTTTGAAATAACATTTTCTCTTTGTGAGAAAACGAATTTTTTCAATTAAATCAAAATAAAAGTATCAAAAAAGCTATTGAGAATTTAAGATTGTGCACAATGAGACGATTATTTTGATATCCAACACGGAAGTAAAATAATTAAAAGTAGCATAAATATGCTTCAAAAAGACTTTGAGAGACATTTAAGCGGAAACTTGTTCACATTGAATAAGCCAAATAAATCCAACTTTCGGGATTATAATTAATATTTTTAGAAATAAGTAGATAAATATATTGTTCTTTTTACAATGATTAAGTACGTGTTTTAAATCAGTTTTATTTATTTATTCACTAATCATTTCAAAATCAATTATTGAATTGATTTTAATTTTTTTTTAAATGCAGCATTACTTTTGTTGTGTAGGTGTTTGTGCAATGTTTTTCTCCAAAATGAACAAAAAAGCCATTCCAATTATTTTATGGATTAAACTGGTGTTAGAAAAATAAATAATAAATGGTAAATAAATAAAATAAATAATTAATTTATTAGCATAAAAATGTCAAACTTTTTAATTATATTTTTTAAATTGACAAAACAACAAAATAATTAATTATTTATATCCTCGAAAATGAGATTTTTTTTTAGGTTTTTTTGTATAAATATATTTATCCTAAACTATGTTACAAAGTATTTTTTAAGCATATTAAAACAAATCTCAGTTATTTCACGTCCATTATGGATATCAAAATAGTCGTCATATTATGCACAACTTTTATTTGTCAATTGGAATTTCATAATTTTACTTTGTTTGGATTGAAAAAAAAAATCGGTTTTCAAAACCATAACACGATTATGAAATAACTTCAAAGCCATTGATTGTTTACAAGTGACTCTGGGTACACAGTAATGACACCTATTGTCTTTTTCACTGACCACTATACCTTGTTTATTTTGTGACAAAGAGCGACCGTGTCCTATCTGAGGCTGTTTGAAATAACATTTTCTCTTTGTGAGAGAACCGAATTTTTTCAGTCAAAACAAAATAAAAGTATCAAAAAGCTATTGACGGGTTAAGATTGTGCATAATGAGACGATTATTTTGATATTCAACACGGAAGTAAAATAATTAAAAGTAGTTTAAATATGTTTCAAAAAGACTTTGAAACACATTTTAGCGTAAAATTGTTTACACTAAATAAGGCAAATAAATCCAACTTTCGGGATTATAATTAATCTTTTTTAAGAAATAAGTAGATAAATATATTGTTCTTTTTACAATTATTAAATACGTGTTTTAAATCAGTGTTATTTATTTATTCACTAACCATTTCAAAATCAATTATTGGATTGATTTTAAAAACTTTTTTTAAAATGCAGCATTACTTTTGTTGTGTAGGTGTTTGTGTGTAATTTTTTTTCCAACAGGTACAAAAAAGCCATTCCAATTATTTTATGGATTAAACTGGTGTTAGAAAAGTAAATAAATGGTAAATAATTATAAATAAAATAAATAATTAACTTATCACCATTAAAAATGTCAAACTTTTTAATTATATTTTTTAAATTGACATAGTAACAAAATAATCAATTATTTATATCCCCGATGTTACAAAGTATTTTTTAAGCATATTAAAACAAATTTCTGTTATTTCACGTCCATGATGGATATCAAAATAATCGTCATATTATGCATAACTTTTATTTGTCAATTGGAATTTCATAATTTTACTTTGTTTGGATTGAAAAAAAAAATCGGTTTTCAAAACCATAACACGATTATGAAATAACCTCAAAGCCATTGATTGTTTACAAGTGACTCTGGATACACAGTAATGACACCTATTGTCTTTTTCACTGACCACTATACCTTGTTTATTTTGTGACAGAGAGCGACCGTGTCCTATCTGAGGCTGTTTGAAATAACATTTTCTCTTTGTGCGAGAACCGAACTTTTTCAATTAAAACAAAATAAAAGTATCAAAAAAGCTATTGACGGGTTAAGATTGTGCATAATGAGACGATTATTTTGATATCCAACACGGAAGTAAAATAATTAAAAGTAGTTTAAATATGTTTCAAAAAGACTTTGAAACACATTTTAGCGTAAAATTGTTTACATAAAATTAGCAAAATAAATCCAACTTTCGGGTATAAATTAATAATTTTGTTTCTATATTCAATTTAGAAATAAGAAAAAAGATTTTATGCAATGATTGAGTACATGCAATTAATTAGATTAAATGTTTTTTAAAAGAACATCAATAAGTTGAAAATAAAACAAGAATTACCGCGGCTGTTTTTTTTCCACAAAAGTTACAAAGTCACTCAAAGAATTTTAAGGATTACATAAGTGTTCGCAAAATAAATAAATTAATTAATTAACTTATAAATCAAACCAAAGAATAATCAAATAATTAATTTTAAGAATTGATAGATAAATATTCTTTGAAGCAATTATTAATTAATTTTTAGTAGTTATTTCAGAGTTATAAAATAACACATTAAGTCTCTTAATAAATTTAAAAAATACTACTATGTGTTTAAAATAATAATAATTTCTTAGGTAAGTCATTCTGTCTACTAAATTGATAATCCCACATCTTAGGTAACCGTACAGTGCTTCGGAGTTTATAAACTTCTTCTTTTTTGCTTCAATGAACATATACAGGGGCGTACTGGGGCATATACTGGGGTTTACCGTAGTTGTCTGTAGGAAACAGTAGCCATACAGTGGCATACTGTAGGCGTATCGGGGCCTACTGTATGTAACTGTGGCATGCTGGGGATACATACAGTGGCATACAGAGATTTACTGTATATACAGAGCTAGCATACCGTAGCATACTGTAGATATACCGTAGATTACTGTGAAAATGCTGTAGGATACAGAGAAAGACAGTGGATTTTCATACGGACAGGGGATTTAAAAGCCAGTAGTGTGAGCTATTGCAATGAAATTTTATATAACAACTCCCTGTGGCCTAAGGAAGACCCCTATTGATTTTGAGGTCAAAAGGTCAAAGTTCAAGGTCGTAAATTTATACATTCTGTCTGTGTGTAATACTATCATTTCCGGGCTATATTTCAAGAAGATTTTGAGCTTTTGCAATATAATTTTATACCAAAACTCCCTAGGACGTCTCTCGCCCCTCTCAAAGTGCACCGCCCCGTTTGTTTTATTAGTATTTATAGTATTACATGTTGCTATTTTTAGCGCTGGGGCATGAGGAGAGTTATTGCGTATAAAACAGGTTCTCGGCGGACTTTATGTTCTTATTACATCTATTAGAACTGTTTAATAAAGGCTAAATAAATAAAACACCATCGATTGTGTAAAATTTTGAGAATACCGAACATGAAAAGATGAATATATACATGTATGTGGCTTCAGTTCTGCATAAACTTCGCATGGGGTAAAGCGATTCCGTGGTCCAGTGGTCATGTCTCTCGCTTCAAATGTGAGAGGTCCCGGGATCGAATCTCGGTTGAACCTTTCTTTTTCTTTTTTTTGAATACTTTTGTTTACTTAATGATGGTATTCAGCATGTGAAATGAAAAATTTATGAGGTTATAAAATCATTATTACAGTGTGATAAATATTCCATATAAAAAGAATCTTCTATACACATAATAAAGAATAAGCAATCAAGTCTTTATATGCATATTGATATACATGTATTTTATTTGCTTCAGTATACATGTATACATTTAATAATTCTACAAATTTAATTATTTACAACTTAAGTCAGGGGGATCCGACACCCCCCCCCCCTCCAGGAACTGCGCATGGTTTACTTTTTCCCTTAGCGGGGGACACAAATTCTCTGAATTAGCTTGTTTTTAATGACATATCTTTGTTGTGACCTCACACTAGTGAATTGTTGGTATCAATGGCATATCGCGCGTTTCACAGAGTCGCTAAAGTGTAAATTTGGTTTTTCCTAACTAATTCTGTGAATCTTGCATCAATTTCTTTTGGGAGAGAGAGAGAGAGTTCGCAACGTTCTGAAACATATAAGAGAATTGGCACTCATCTCCATTTCCTTTTAATGTCCTTCCATTTAGCAAGATCGAAATCCACACTCATAGAATACCGTGATGTTTGTTATGTGAAAAAGATCACCATACGGTGATTTTAATACATCTTGAGGTTTCTTTTAGTACCTCTAACGGAGAGGTCCGAGATGAGCTTGGGGTTGAGGTCTTGTTGGTGTTGCTGTTGATTTGCTTGAAGAGGATTTAGTAGATTCTGTAGGTGTGGGAAAATTGCTTTCGTATATTAGAGAATTCTTTGCTATATTAGAAGAAGGACCAAAACACACTGAGTAAATACAATAAATAATCTTAGCAATCTTTCGAAGAATGAAACACTATGGAAAGTCTATAGAAGCATGGCAAGGAAATGTATCTGATGTAGAACGACCATCAACATTCCTTTCATACAGCGCATATCGTGCATAATATGCATATGAAACAGTGAGGGAAAAATACCATTGTTGTAATGCCAAAAGAAAGATTTCTTTGTTGGTTCTTATAGTGACAAACATGAACGTGATAAAATAGATTCTGTTTTTTTTAATAAAATGTATGTTTTATGGTTTTTATTTACACGTACTTCATCAAATGAAAAAATAATGAATATTTTAATGTGATCTGTGTATTTATACTTTGTGCATGACATCAATATTTTGTCAGTAGTTAATGTATTTTTACACATTGGGATTCTTTAAAAATAAATTAAAGTTGAATGGGCAAGTTGAATGGGCTGAAATAAAAAAATTTCCCCAAGTGAAAGGTCACTGCTATTTCCTCACTTAGAGACTGTTGAAATTTAATAATATAATTTAATATTTACATTTCATCAAAGGAGGGAGAGAGTCATCTGTTGGTCGGAGTGTTTGATCACTGTCAGAATCACACAGGGCTTCCTTCCGAAGGAGATGGTGTTCGAGCTTTTCCATCTTTCTCCGTCCTTGTGTACGCTTTAGATGACTTTGTGTGGAAATATGAAAGTGATTATTTCTTTTATCAAAAAAGACTTGGAGATAACGAACATTAATACATGTATATGTATTACTCCGTGCATTTAGTTATGTTCGCTTTAGATGACTTCCTCAGGAAATCTGAAAGTGATTGAATTATTTCATTTATCAACAAAGACATGGAGATAACGAACAGTAATAAATGTATTACTCCGTGCATTTAGTTATGTTCGCTTTAGATGACTTCCTGTGGAAATCTGAAAGTGATTGAATTACTTCATTTATCAAGAATGACATGGAGATAACGAACAGTAATAAATGTATTACTCCGTGCATTTAGTTATGTTCGCTTTAGATGACTTCCTGTGGAAATCTGAAAGTGACTGAATTACTTCATTCATCAAGAAAGACTTGGTGATAACGAGCAGTAATATATTTATTGGTCCGTGCATTTAGTTGTTATCATTTTTAAGAACTCTTTATTAATAAAATTAAGAAAAATATAACCCACTTTGAAAAGAAATCATGATAAGAATAATAGAGTAATAGTAAAAATTGTTAAATATATTAAAGCGATGTCAATATGAAATTATTTTGATGACACACAAAATTAAAACTATAATTAATTTGCTACATTGTGAAAACGGCAACAAAACACGCACAAAGAAATCATTTACATCGAGGTGGAAGAATACAATGTTACTGTTTTCACGAGTTCACTCGCAGGTGGACATCAAATGACGAATTGTAATATTTAACAGGTCGATCGAAGACATTTCAATGGAAGCGAGAAGTTTGTTTTGAACTTGTTCTTGGAAAAGTAAGTATGAACACACTTTTGTCGGCTCTTCCCCTTTTTAGCTCTTCTGAGCCAAAGGCTCAAAGAGCTAATGCTATGGCCATTTGTGCGGTGTGCGTTAACTTTTTAGAATATGGGCCATAACTCAAGAACCCCTTGGCCAATTAGTGTCAAATTTGTCACAGGGTATCCTTGGCCTAAGGGCTACCTTATATACTAAAATAAGGGTTGGGACCCTTAAACAAGGGGAGATAATCAAGAAAACAAAACCAAAAGTACTGGTTGCTAAAAAATCTTCTTCTCCAGAACCACCGGGCAGATTTTCACCAAACTTACATACAAGGATCAGGATATGTTGAAGATTAAAAATTGTTCAAGGCATGACCCTGGGGCAAAGGGCGTGGTCTCAAGGTCACTTCAAAGTTGACCTAAATTTACAAATAATAAAAATGTTTATATTTTGCTTACTGTTATGACTAGGATCATCAAATCTTGTAAGTTGATGCATCTCAGGACTTCACATCATGTTAACTCAAAAGTAGGTCACGGTGACCTACTTTTTAAATTTTGTAAGCATTTGTTTCCAATTTGATTTCAAGGCATATTTCAGGCACTTTAAGGCCTATGATCATCAAACTTTGTCAATTGATGCATCTTGGGTCCTTGAACAATGTCAGCTTAAAAGTAGGTCACCGTGACCTACTTTTTGAATTTTATGACTAATTCTTTTTAAAACATTTAATCCAATTATTTCAGTCACTGAGAGGTTTAGAATCATCAAATCTTGTAAATTGATGCATCTTGGGACCTTAAAACATATTTATGAAAAAGTAGGTCATGGTGACCTACTTTTTAAATTTTGTAAGCATTTGTTTCCAAATTGATTTGAAGGCATATTTCGGGCACTTTAAGGCCTATGATCATCAAACTTTGCCAATTGATGCATCTTGGGTCCTTGAACAACGTCAGCTTAAAAGTAGGTCACCTTGACCTACTTTTTAAACTTTATGACTAATTCTTTTAAAACCATTTAATCCAATTATTTCAGACATTGAGAGGTTTAGAATCATCAAATCTTGTAAATTGATGCATCTTGGGCCCTTAAAACATATTTATGAAAAAGTAGGTCACTGTGACCTACTTTTTGATTTTTGCAGGCATTTGTTTATGAATTGTTTAAAAGGCATGTTTTGATTACCTTCAGACCTAGGATCATCAAACTTGGTCAGCAGATGCATCTTGTGACTTTAAAAAATGTCGACCAAAATAAAGGTCACGGTGACCTAGTTTCAACATTTTATGGCAATATTTTAGTATCTTAGGTATTTATTGGCTTAGAATCATCAAACTTTGTGAGTTGATACGCCTTGGGTTTTCGGAGAGTGACGACCAAAAAGTAGGTCATGATGACCTACTTTTGACATTTTATGGCTTTATTTAAGTATCTAAGGTACTTATTGGCTTAGAATCATCACAAATTGTCAAGTTGATCTATGAGGATCTTGGGTTTTCGGAGAATGTTGTCCAAAAAGTAGGTCATGGTGACCTACTTTCGACATTTTAAGGCTATATTTTAGTATCTTAGGTATTTATTGGCTTAGAATAATCAAACTTTGTGAGTTGATGCGTCTTGGGTTTTCGGAGAGTGACGACCAAAAAGTAGGTCACGGTGACCTACTTTTGACATTTTATGGCTTTATTTAAGTATCTACGGTACTTATTGGCTTAGAATCATCAAACTTTGTAAGTTGATGAAACTTTGGTTTTCCGAGAATGATGTCCAAAAAGTAGGTCACTGTGACCTACTTTCGACATTTTATGGCTTTATTTAAGTATCTTAGGTATTTATTGGCTTAGAATCATCAAACTTTGTGAGTTGATGTATCTTAGGTTTTCGGAGAGTGACGACCAAAAAGTAGGTCACGGTGACCTACTTTAAATATTTTATGGCTTTATTTAAGTATCTACAGTACTTATTGGCTTAGAATCATCAAACTTTGTAAGCTGATGCATCCTGGGTTTTCGGAGAATGATGTCCAAAAAGTAGGTCACGGTGACCTAATTTTTGACATTTAAGGCTTTATTTAAGTATCTACGGTACTAACTGGTTTAACTTTGTTTGTTGATGCATCTTTGGTTTTTAGAGATTGTTGACCAAAAAGTAGGTCATCGTGACCTACTTTTGAATATCTCAAGGACTTATTGGCTTAGAATCATCAAATTTCAGGTTCCCAGACGGGGGACGACGCTGGAGGACGACGTTGGAGGACCAAGGCCGGCCAACAGAAGAAGAGGAATTTATTGTCTAGTTATGTACAGTGCATCCTATTAGTGAAAAGGGTAACTTTGTTAGTTGATGTATTTTGGGTTTTCATAGAATGTAGACAAAAAAGTAGGTCACAGTGACCTACTTTTAAAAATCTCAAATACTTATTGGCTTAGAATCTTCAATCTTTGTTTATTAATGCATCTTGAGTCTTCAGAAAACTTCAATCTTAATATAGGTCACTGTGATGTACTTATGGTTTTTTATAGCTTTATTATTAAAAATATTTTCAGTCCTAATTGGCTAAGAATCATCAAACTTTGTCAGATGATGCAACTTGGGTCTTAGAATACTCAGGGTTAGAGGCTTCAAATAGAAGTGATAGATTAATTGTACAATTAATCAGAAGAGCGATTCAAGGCCCTTGGGCCTCTTGTAATATAACATTATTCTGTTCAATATACAACTATACAGATTTCTTAAGAACATCCAACAAACATGTGCTGACTATGTATTCAGACGAAGTAAAACGCGTGACTCTGTTTATCTGTTGATATTCTAGAAAATTTCAGGCACCATTCTTTCGACATTTATTTAGTTTACCTTGAAAAGAGTGTTTAAATTTCACATCCTTAACATGAATACACAGTTAAAATAATGGGTGTTTATATGATGGGAAAAAATTTTTTTTATGAAACTTAATTTACGGCATTTTTTCTGGCCAGTAAAATCCACCCATTCTTTAGATGTAATTCTTTGTAGATGATGGTCCTTCAACATCAAAAAGATCACAACTCCATGCCTCAACTGGCTTTCCATAGTAATTTAATTTGTATATATCCATTTGGCTTTGAAAATCAATGAACTTCAGCTATTAGATGCACACACGATTTTCCATCACCTGTCATATTGTGCAGTAAAATGTTTTCGATTTGTCCTGGTCTAGGTGGGAGTCCAATATCTTCGTAATAACAAATTTCCCCATGATGGTCCATTATCTTTATACCAATATGCATTTATCATTTAGGACCTATTACTTCTTCCCAGTTTGATGCCTAAAACTGAACCAAACAAATCTACATACTTTGTAGATCTGCAGGTACTACAGACAATGATTCTACTTTCTTCAATGTTTGGATACAAAAACATTGTACATTCTTATTTTAAAAAATACATCTCTTTCACTTAAAGTACAGTTCTTCAGTGTTGTTATTTTTACGCCATCAAATGAATCTATTTTCCAACACAAAGATTCAACATGGACATCTTAAGATGACATTTTAAGAAGCTCATAACTGGCACCTGTGTTCATCTGACTTATAATGTCCGTCCTTCATCGTCTTCGTGCAAGACCTTAAGTTTTTTTGTAAAGTCTGGTCCAAATTGTAGTCTAAAATTTCATCAGAAAAAGAGGTCAACAGCATGACTGTTTTTCAAAAACCTTCTCATGAGCTGAATTTCAATATTTCGTTTGTTGGTGGGTATTGACCAAAAAAACCCATTTTCCTTTCAAAGCTGAAAGCCAAAATGAGTACAAAGGTCTAAACTCATATAAACATTTGTCAAGAAGAGTATACAAGTGCATATTTGGAGTGATACATTCACTTCCAAATGCCTGTTCTACTTTCTTACAAAAAGAAATTAACAAAAGATATGCAATCTTCACAATATTTTTGATAAAGTTCGTGTACAGAGTATTTTACATGCCAACAAAATTTTCTCCAGCATTCTAAATGCTCACCTGGCAAAACCGCTTTTAATGCATAGATAGAAAACAGAACTGTCTCATTATTGAACTGATCGGCATTAAAGGATCCGAAACTACTAGCCATTTACTTGGGACGTTTTCCAACATCTGGTGGACAAAATATTTTTGCAATCTGTGTTTGTATCATTTAAAAATGCTCCGGTACTAAAATCTTAGGTATTTCCATATGAACAGCTTTCGTTTTGCAGCCCCCCCCCCCCCCCTAAAAAAACATTAAGCAAATGCTTACTGAGTAACTTTGCCCCTTTCAATACGGATTTCCGTTTCCTACCCTGTATGAATCCGTATTAGGTCACAAACTAATAATACAATAACTAATAATGTGTAACTTATAATTCTAGTACATTGTTGCTATGGTTACAATGTTAATCCTTTCCTCCAGGACAGCAGAAGTACATATAAATACGTCAAAATCACAACCTAGACAATTGGATTTCTCTGTACCACAAGGTAGTATATGTGGCCTAGTTCTTTAGTTTATACAGTTTACGCTTGTACATTTCGATGTTTCATCGAGGATTATGAAATCTCGCTGCTTCGCTATGCAGATGACCACTCTGTGTATCATAGCGTTAATGCAAAGATGACGAACATCAAGTATGACAAACTTTGGTGACCGTCCTATCGGAAATAAATGACTGGACGAATTTAAACTACCAAATCCATTAATGTGGTTGGTTCAAATGTTAATGCACTTCCGTGTATTAAATATCTAGTATGTTATTTGGATGAACAGTTAATAAGCTTTAGAAACTTTGTTAGTGAAAAATGTAACATCAAATCTTTATAATATCAGATATATTCGTCGATACTTAATCGTGGATTCATGTAAACAGCTTGTACAGTCCCTTCTAATAAGTCACCTGGATTATGCGAGCAGTCTATTATACAACCTACCGAAATGTACCAACAAACAATTACAGTAACTGCAGTACTGAGCAGCCAAATTGGCGTTGAATTTAAAATCAACAAAGAGTTCCACAGCGGCACTAAAAACCCTACATCGGCTTATTTATTGATAGAATTAATTTTGACAATAAACAAAGATTTTTTTTCAATTAAGGGCCCCAAGAGAGGCATGAAAGGTACTTGTGTAGACAAAGGCAATTAAAAAGTAGATAAACAAAACACAGTAATTTGTGTTTTAAATAAAAATACATATCATATGCTTGTTGTGCTTTAAAATGTTGTATCAAATGATTAGAAAGGTACTCTCATAGTTGAAGTAAGACATTCATATTTTCACATGTAATGATCCAAAAATATACTTGAGAACTATCTAAGCTATGAATTTTTTCATTATAATTTTGTGCTTCTTTTAGAAATTTGATCCTTCTTTCTTTGTAAAAAGGAGAGTCTATGGTAAAATGTATTTCATTTTCCACTACATTCAAATAACATTTTTCACATATTATTTTATCTCTTTCAAGTCCAATATGTCTGCCAGTTTCAATTTTGAGTTTGTGAGAAGATATTTTTAATCTTTTTATGCTTCTTCTAAAGTTAAAGTTATTTAGTAATGTTAAATATTCCTTACTTTTTTTAAGCTTTACAGAAGAGTCAAATTTTCAATCAGAATTTTTTTCTTTCAAAAAAAAAATCACATATATATATATTATACTGACAAGTGCCAGCGCTAAAATGTTTTGCGCCAATGCATTCCCACTTACGTTTGCGCTAAAATACGTATGCGCCTCTCTCTGTCTCTCTAAATGTTTTGCTAAAGAATATTTGAAGGTCACCCAGGAAGAACAGGTACATGTAGCATCTGTACTTCATTATTATTGCCTTAGGTTTTGAAGGTTTTGATATTTGGTTGGAAGTTTACATTGTTTTTTACTTATTTTCCCCTCCAAAATTTGGTGTTTGTTATGGTCATTCTTTGTCCAGACTTTGATTAGAGAGGGCTATATTTACAGAAATGCAAAATCAAACATTTGACTTAGCCGATATTTATCTCTATTAAGGTAAGCTAATATTTATATACAAATTCTAATATTATTTCTAATATTTGATTTAACTGTAAAGTCTGTAAGTCAAAGTTAATTCCATAGCACTTTGCACAGGCAGAAGGGAGGGATAGTGCAACGAGAAAAATTATTTAAGGTAAGGTACTACGTATGAATTACATTTAATAACATTGATTTTTTTCCCCCTTTTGAATTTAAACAAACCACGTCAGACAAGCTTTTGTAGGAAAGCTAATACGTGTGAAGCGATTTTTAATCACCTGGTATCTCTATCTTGGTGTTAATAGGGCTTCTTGTGTTAGGACGGGGCTCTAATTTTTCCAAAATGTCACGAAAATGTCAATAAATTAATACTTTGAAATCTGCATTTGATATTAATAAAATTAATTTCATTATAATATAAAATTTCTGAAATTTGTGGCAACAAGGTCAGTGGTTCTTGTTGGGAGGTAGGCAATGCTGGCAACAAAAATCACAAAAATCTGGTCTCTGAGTCCTCTGAATATCACAAACAGATGTTGCGTCCTGAGCACCACGAATTTTCCGCATAATGACACATAGTACTACTACCATTATCAGCACCAAAACATCCCTTGCCACCTGAGAAATAACTGAAACAATTTTTGTTTATTAATGTACCTCATGGAAAATACGTTTTTTAAAAAACTTTTTTTTACTATCCCCGATTCATTCATGAAACTATGATAAACATTATTCGCCCTTTGATAGCCAAGAAATCAGATACCATTTATGTTCAATTAATTGCATCTATAAAAAAATATATGTATATCAACTTTATTAAACACTCTTTATAAAATATTGTTTTCTTTTCTTTTCTTTTTATTTTTTGCCTTTTTCTAATCGTTCTCATGCATGGGAAAAAACTCTAGACACGTAGTATTTACTAAACAATTAAAGCTGAACACGAATCTGTTGTTCCCAGGCTTAGCGATCTTCGAGAACCTCTTAGGAAACTGACTGTTCAAGATGAAGAATGGAGCTGGCTTGAAGCCCAGGACAAAGCAATACAAGAGATCAAGACACTTGTTTGTAAAAGTCCTGTCTTGAAATACTATGATCCTAAAGAGAAATTGACACTCCTATGTGATGCTTCGCTAACAGGATTAGAAGCGAGTCTATTGCAAAATGGACAACCAATAGCCTTCGCAAGCAGAGATCTCGCGGATGCAGAGACTCGTTACGCTCAAATCGAGGAGGAGATGCTAGCAATTGTATTTGGCTTAGAACGTTTTCACAAGTACACCTATGGACGCTTAGTACATGTGGAAAGTGATCATAAGCCTCTAGAATCTATCGTGAAGAAATCGCTATTAGCAGCACCCAGACGTCTTCAACGAATGCTGCCCCGGTTACAGCAGTATGAGTACACAATTTCTTATAAACCAGGAAAGACTATGTATCTTGCAGATACATTAAGCCGAGCTTACCTTAATGAAACAGGGACAACGAGCTTCGAAAGGGACTTACAAATTGTAAACATGGTGCAGTAATTACCCATGACTGATGTTAGACTTTCCGAGATTCGCAAGCACAGCTATCAGGAGGAGTCATTACAAGTTCTCATGGATGTCATACTTCATGGTTGGCTTCAGAAGCGAGAAGAAGTCCCTCACCTTGCAAGACCATAATTTGACTTTAGAGATGACCTGAGTGTTCAGGATGGAATTCTATTTAGGGGTGAGCGTGCAATAATCCCTAAAGCAATCCGCTTGGATATGATGCAGCGAATACTTTCCTCGCACACCGTATGTTCTACAGTGTACGGTTTTGAAGTAGTAGCGATAACAAGGTTTTTCGCACAAAGGGCGATAACTTTTAATGGGGTCAATCTTACAGAATACGAATTTAACGTTTTAAGTAGTTTAAGAGTACATATTAATGATGCTAAGACAGTTTGTAAATGTTAAGAGACAAAAAAGATATAAAAAGAGCTTAATTTCTCAATTTTGGAATGACCTTGACCTTTGACCTTTGCAATAATTTCATGATCAAAGGTCAATGAATCTTATGCAGTTGATCCCATGTCTCTATCACTTCTCGTTTTGAAATTTTCAGGGGCAATAACTCATTGAAGGGGTCACCGAAGACTTTCCCAATGAATAGATTCCAGAGTGCTCTCAATGAGTCAAAGACTTTAGTGAAGGTTTCATATTTCTACGGTTTACGGTTTCGAAGGAGTAGCGATAACAAGGTTTTACGTAAAAGGGGCAAGAACTCCGTAAGGGGTCATAGGTCATATACGTTGGGTTGTTTTTTGAAATAACTTTTAATGTCCAGTATCATAAACTAAAAAGTTTTTCGGTAAGTCTTTCGGTTCAAAAGTCCGTAGCGGAAAAATAATAAAAAAAATAATAACTAGGAGACTTATTGTTCACAGAACAATAAGAGGTCTTTCCACCTTCTTTGAATTTTTCAATTTTATTTTATATCTGACTCCCTAAAATAAGATTTTTAGAATTAGAGACCAAAACTGTCCTAAACAATAGAAAAAATGAAAATCTAAAAAAAAAAAATGGAATGACCTTGACCTTTGACCTTGAAAAAATATTCAAGGTCAAAGGTCAAGGGTCACAATGCAATTGACCCCATGCTTCTACGACTTATAGTTTTCAAGTTATAAGGTTTTATATTAAGTACAAAGAAGTTAAAGGGCAATAACTCATATAAGGGGTCATCAGATCCTTTCGCATTTATACAGTGAAGTTAGGCCTAAAGACCCTTAATACATTAATGAAGGTTTGGTGTCTCTACGGTGTATACTTTGGAAGGAGTAGCGATAACAAGGTTTTTCGCACAAGGGACAATAACTTTTAAAGGGTCGATCTTTGGGGACAAGAATGAAATCTGTGAAATAGTTTTAAGAGTGCATATCAGTGATGCATAGACATTGAGTATATCTTGAGAGACAAAAGAGATATAAAAAGAGCTAAATTTCTCATTTCTTGACTGACCTTGACCTTTGACCTTTACATGAATTTTAAGGTCAAAGGTCAATAAATCTTATGCAGTTGGTTCCATGTCTCGACGACTTGTCGTTTTGAAAATTTTAAATTATTTGTAAAATTCAAAAAGTTTCAGGGGCAATAACTCATTGAAGGGGTTTACAAATTCGTCTGCAATGTTAGAGTGAAGAGTCCTCTTGATTAGTCCAAGACACTGCTAAAGGTTTCAAACCTCTGCGTTTTACGGTTTCGGAGAAGTAGCGATAACAAGCTTTACAATGAAAGGGGCAATAACTTCGAAAGGGATCAAAGATCAAACTTCTTGGGTCGATTTTCAGAATAACTTTAAATATCCAATATCATGAACTATCAAGTTTTTTGATAAGTCTTGTGGTTTCAAAAGTTAAGGGAAGAAAAAGAATAATAAACATAAGCATTTCAAGAGGTCTTTCCACAGAAAGGTGGAAAGACCTAATTTACAGAAGCATTTCAAGAGGTCTTTCCACAGAAAGATGGAAAGACCTAATAACAGTAAATGACAGTATTTATCAGCAACAACAGCACAGTATCAGTAATTATCAAACTTTATCAGTAAAATTTGGGATTCTCAGCACTTTTTTCGTCCAGTAGTGATGGTGCAGGAGCATCCTCAAATAGTTTGGCACATCAGGTCTTACTATTCCTTCCAAAACCCTAATTATCTCATCTGACGGAACTGAAAAGGAATTTTAAAACATTGTAAAGACTTGTACAAAATTAGTATGCTTCTTTCAGTTATAGTTGCATAGAATTTTTTCCTTTTTATTTATTATCTTCATTATCAAGGATTAAAATGCATTGGTATATTGATACATTACCAGGTATTTCAGAAAAAGTCCTCTGAAAATTTGTAGGTGATGTAGACCCTTGTACATTTTGAATGGAATTCATTGCATCGCTACACATTTCCCATGTTTTCCGAAATGGTATGTCACTTGTTGTTTGTATTGTCTTCATAGGTTCTAGAGGCTGTATATATGTTGATGCTGGCAGAATTGGTTGTGTTGGAGTTTCTTTACATTGCTGGGGTTAAGGTGTTGGAACATGGTTTTTGTCCAGTGGTTGAGTGAACGATGACACTGTTTCCTGGGTATGATCAACTGGTGCTAGGGGTGGTGCTGTTGAATGTGAACTTGTAAATTGGGAAGCCAAGGAACATTCTGACTGAAGGGATTTCAGCTTCTCAGGTATAACCTCAACTTTCTTTGCTTTCAACTTTTTTTGGTACCTTTTTCTTTCTTCTCATTCTCCTCCAATCCTTTATCTGTTTCTCTGCCATTCTGCCCAGACTCTGTGCTTTCCTTTCTTGGTTTTTTGCCTGAATTTGTGCTGGGGAACTTTCCTCCTGCTATTCAGATTCTTTCAGCCTTTGGGTTTTCTGTCTGTTCCTCTTCAGATCATGCTTGGCACTACTGGTGGATACCTCAAAGGTGAAAAGTTCCTCTGGGACAGAACTTACATCTTTGGCCTTTTTCAGAAACTTGGCATGTGCCTGGGTGGCAAACACATTCAAAGTATCTTCATCTGAAAGTGTAAATCAACTTACTATGAACACAGTGTGTAAGTTTTATGTGAAGTTGACTTCAATTTAATAATTACGCCTAGAATTTCATTATCATTCCTTACCTCGTTCACCTGAAGTTACACAAGATACATAATTAACGAATAGTCCATTAATATCTTGGTCATTTTGCATGTATGTTAGCGTAACAACTTGAATTGTAAACCATGTTTACATATGTATCGGTTCTTGTATTTGTCCGCCATATTTGACCTTGATCGATTTTATTTTGGGACAGCCAATGACAATTCGAGAACAAGGGGGTGGATTTTGTGAAGAAACAGAGGCGTAGAACCATTTCGGTGTAAATGAATTGAACTCAACATTAAATGGTTTTATTTATAAGATCAGTTAAATTAAGTTATGATGCTGCGAGGTGGAGATGGGGAAGGGCGAAGTCTGCCAAGCAAGCCCAATCGGCATGTTTAGAAGTTGGTTTAAAGTTAAATCTCCCAATTTTTTTTTCCTTTTAAAAAAAAGTACGGAAAGAATAATAGGAGTGTTATTTCTGCAATTGAGATTACCATAGTAACCCCCCCCCCCCCCCGAACCAGTTTATATTCCGCAAACCTAGAACAAAGAGCGCATGGCGCGCCAGTTCCTGTCACGTGATTCAGAAATTCACATTTTTTACCACATCAAGTTATAGGTCTTATCTCAAATTCTAATTTTAACTGATAAAATTTCTATCTATTTTATATTGTTTCATATTCAAAAAGTAGTTTAGATTTCAAGAAATTGATTGTAACATGATTTATAAGACTTACCACCGATTTTAACAATTGTGCCATGAAACAGGATCCGCTGTCCTGCGCTTTTCCCTGGCCAGAACATCTCTTCTTTTCCCCTTGGCTCCCACTCGTCATTGATAACTTTCAAACTTTTGTTGTTTTTTTCCAACTACACTCAAGCTTGCATCTTCTGTGAAAAAAATACAGGATTTCCATGATTTCGAAGTGGGCAGCAGCTACTGAGTATCTTGCAAGTATGGACGGTGTGGCTAAACTGATAACGATGCTCGGAAACTGACCATTGTGGTATCAAGAAACACGCCGCATCCCTGGTGTGCAAGAGGCTCATTTAGGATTCATAATGGGGAATTTATTTCCATACAAAATAAAGTGCACTGATAATTGTTTTACGATTTCCCAAACTGATCCCCAGTCAACATAGTCAACAGGGGGTCAACGCAGATCTTGTGAACTCTGGCAGGAGTTTTTCAGCGGTTTTTCAGCGATGGGACCGAAAAAAAAATCAAAAACGGAGAGGACCATATAAACGTTGGGAAAGCGAACTGGTTGAAAAAGAGCCTTTTGTAGCGTCAAATCCAAGTGATCAAGGAAATATTAACCCCATAACGTCTGGTGAAACTCATGCTGAAGATACGCATCATTACTCAACGGGTGTCTTACAATGTGACCAATATAACCCACAACCGATATCAACAGCTTCAAAAACTCGGGTACATTTATAAAATGATTGAAAAAAAAACACGCGATATGAAAAAAATCCGGATCTTCAGACGTATTTTTTTGGATGTTACAATTCTACTTCCTGTTTAGTTCGAATTTTTACTGTTTACTACAGTTAAACGAGATGTTCAATACATATCAGAGACGTATACCATGGTATACGCCTTATATTTAGTAAGTAGTAATATTATCGTGTATGGCTGTGCAATGCATTATGTACAAAAATCGGAATTAGGTGAGCGTAATAAAAATAAAGCCAATTTAACAGAGAATGCAAAGCTTTATGATGTGCAAAAATAACATAATGCATGAAAATATTTAAATCCTAAATTTAATGAAATGTATTTCAAAGTAAATTGTTGCTTAATCTAGCCAACATGTTGCAATACACCGAACAAGATCATCTCTTACGTGGATCATAATCATGATAATATTCTTTCAAGAATGTTGTAAAGTAATAAAATTCGAATTTCCTCCGTATTTACATATTGCCAAAATGCATCGCTCGACTTGCTTTTAGGATATTTTTACTTACTAGTAATTATATATTTTTGTTTCTGTTTTTATAGGAAGATTTTAAGGAGCCTGAGGTCATAGTAAACAGCAATGATTTATTGATTGATTGATTAATGTTTTACGCCGAATCGGCAATATTTCAGCCATATATCGGCGATTAAACAGCAATGAAGAGGTAGTGGAAACGGAAAAACTTGAACAAGGTTCAAATATAGTGTTTGAACATGAAAACTTGGATTCCCTGTTGTGGCGTTTCCCTACCCCTCATGGTCATGATTTGAACAATTTAGAATTTACACTACCCCAGGATGCTTCCGTATAAGTTGCAGCTTTTCTGGACCAGTGGTTTTTGAGAAGTAGAATTTTTTTAATGACCTCACGGTATTTTGGTTTTTTTTGATTATCTCGCCTTGGAACGGGACTTTAACAATCTAAATTCCCCTTCACCCAAAGATGTTTATTAACAAAGTTGGTTGAAATTGGCTCAGTGGTTCTTGTGAAGAAGTTGAAAATGTGAAAAGTTCACAGACAGACAGACAGCTAGATATATGTCGCAAACATCCGTTTTACCCGCTCAGCTTGCTGTTAAAACTCAGTTTGCGACCATTAAATCAGCATTAACAGTCGAAAATACCAAATTAGAAGGTAGTTACTCCCTCACATATAAGCTAGCGCTGCGAGTTGTTCAAAATATTCACATCATCCTCTGCCTCAAAATCCTCTTTACTTTAATCTTGTACCCTCCTTTCTTTTCTTCAAAGCAAGTCTGCTAAAGAAGCTCCCAATTATGTAGGTCTAAACAATCTTCTGCCTTGCTCATCTTTAATCGTTCTCATTAAAGCTGATATGTCCTCTAGATAACATATCTGGCCTGACTTTTTTTTTCTTCCAGTGACCTTGAACTTCCCCAAATGACCTTGAACCAAGGCCATGACACATCATTTGTTAATGTTAAATTTTGTTAAATGAGCACCTACCAAGTTTATCCATAAGAAAGATATGGAGCTTACAAAAATTAAGAATTTTTTCCTCTAGTGACCTTTAACTTCCCCAACTGACCTTGGGTCAAGGTCAAGACACACCACCAGGTCATGGGCAATCTTTGTGTAGAGTAGTAGATTCTAATGTTCCTCCGTAAGGAAGATATGGGTCGGACGCGTTTGCACATTGTTTTATACAATGTTCATAAAAAATCATGCAAACTCATGTACATTAGGAACATATGTTAAACAAGTTTAAATATGGGGATCACGCAGACAGCGAACAACAATAGCAGCTGTACGAATGCCTTCATCCATTTTCTCGTTTACCATTTCAACAATCATGTCTTGCTCCACTGCTTTTGCGCTGCCTATTTAAATAACCAAAGATTATTTAATTATTTTGTTGGATATAAAAAACAAAAGGCCCATGGACAACACCATTCACCTGCGCACATAATTGGCTGGAAAAGAGGAAGTTCAATATTAAAAACTTTCTCCGTTCTTGAGAAGAAGATTATAACACAGGTACTTGTTTTGTTGATGAATTTTTAACCCATAGTATAATAATGAGAGAAAAAGTGAGCAAGCTCACATACCCCACGCTCCCCAAAAACTCAAAGTGCTGAAAATCCTGGAAAAAATGAAAATCGGAATTTCCCGGTAATATGCACATCTACGCATTGTGTCCTAAATATCTGCAAAGTTTGATGACATTCTGTGCAGCGGTTTATGAGGAGTTGCGCTGACAAACTGTTAATTACTATATTCAAGATATCCCCCAAAATCTAAGTTGTAAAGAACCGAAATTCCCAGAAAAATTTAAAAAATCGTAATTTTTGGTAAAATGCACATCTATACATTGTGTCCTAAATATCTTCCAGGTCTGACGAAATTCTGTGCAGCGGTTTATGAGGGGTCGCACTGACAAAATGTTCATCTGTATATTCAAGGTATGGCCAAAAATCTAATTTGAAAAGTGCCAAAATTCCCAGCAAAATAAAGGAATCGGAATTTACTGGTAATTTGCACATCTACACACTGTGTCCTAAATATCTGCAAAGTTTAACGAAATTCTGTGCAGCGGTTTATTAGGAGTTGCGCTGACAAACTGTTTATTTCTATATAAAAGGTATGGCCAAAAACCTCAGCTTTTAGTGCGGAAATATCTGGAAAAAATAAAGGAATCGGAATTTCCTTGTAATATGCACATCTTCATTTTGTGTCCTAAGTATCTGCAAAGTTTAACGAAATTCTGTGCAGCGGTTTATAAGGAGTTACGCTGACAAACTGTATAAAAGGTTTGACGAAAATCTAAGTTCTTAGTGCGGAAATTCCCGGAAAAATTACGGAATCGGAATCTCCTTGTAATATGCACATCACACATTGTGTCCTAAATACCTGCAAAGTTTGACGAAATTCTGTGCAGCGGTTTATGAGGAGTTGCGCTGACAAAAAAGGACTGAATGACTGACACTCTGACAGACGGGTCAACAAGAGGCCCAGGGGCTAAATCGCTCACTTGAGCAATTGGCTAGGAGAAAACACATATCAGATCACCCGGTGGGGATCCGGGTTAGAATAGGTCCCCAGTACCCCCTTGCTTGTCGTAAA
This sequence comes from Saccostrea cuccullata, assembly GCF_032062105.1. Lineage (NCBI taxonomy): Eukaryota > Metazoa > Mollusca > Bivalvia > Ostreida > Ostreidae > Saccostrea > Saccostrea cuccullata. The sequence continues at coordinate 11,205 of NW_026928864.1, read as the reverse complement.
AGGCGACTTAATGGGACGGTCCTTCGGATGAGACCGCATAAGCAGGTGTGGCACGATAAAGATCCCTCCCTGCTCAAAGGCCGTAAGTGCCGAGTCTAAATTTTCAGCCCTTCACCGGCAATGGTGACGTCTCCATATCAGCGAAATATTCTGGACACGGACGTTCAACAGTATACAATCAATATATCAAACACATATCAGATCAGAACTAAAAGCTTACTGAGATGGGGGGGGGGCTTGAATTTTAACCCCCCAGGGGGTCATGATTTGAACAGACTTGAATCTACACTACTTGAGGATGATTCCACATGAGTTTCATCTTTCCTGGCCCAGTGGTTCTTGAGAAAAAAATGTTAAAAGTTTTTTCCTATATATTCCTATATGAAACTTTGATCGTCAATTTTGGCCCCACCCTACCCTCGGGGTCAACGCAAGCCATTGAAGATTCTGATCAGATAGAGGATGTATTTCTATCGGTAATTTAATTACAAGTTGTCCTTTCAGGATCCAGTGTTACCAGTATTTCCCACCACCGAAAATGCCTCCAAAGAATGCAGTTTAAATTGATCAAGTTTCTGAACAAGAAATACCCTTTGAATTTTTTGTCGAAGAGTTATATTTTATCCAAAGAAGGATATATTGCATTTATATACTGCTTATTTCTAGTACAAGGACTTGTCTCAATTATCTTTTTATGAAAATCCCAATGAATGGATGATGTGAACTTTTTTCTACAGACTGAACCTTGCAGTTGTTAAAATAATAAGTTGACACTCAAAAAATACATAAGGCATATTTTGCTCCTGAACACGAGATATGTGGCCTTTTTTTAATTCTGAAGTTCAAATTTGTGCACACTGACTATGATGAAAATTAACAAAATTCCAGCATGCAAATTGATTGAGACAAAATTGAGGATCAATACTGTTGGAACTTTTCATTTTTTTGATTGCAATATATTATTCCATTTCCGCATAGTAGCTGTGACACTTGGAATTTCAATTTTTTGTTGTTTATTTTTAAGAATTCTGATGGGGACAGTGGTACTTCAAAAGTCAACTTGTAAATTCAAGTGGAATGAAAATTTAATATCAGGGTCTAGTTTTAAAAGTAAAATGAGTGAATATATAGAGAATATTACATACTAAAATCCATATCATATGTCATATCAGCCCGAGTGGCCCCATATCAGCCCGAGGGCCGAAGGCCCGAGGGCTGATATGGGGCCCGAGGGCTGATGTGACATATGATATGGATTTTAGTATGTAGTATTCTATTTATCATATATTTAAAATACTTAATATGCGAGTTCACATATGGTCGTTGAAGAATGTTTGTGCTTGTTAGTGACAGTTTTCTTTAAAATCTAATAGAGCCAATTTTAGGTAACTGGAAAAAAATTAAGACCACAAATGTCATTGAAGAATTATTTTATATGAATATTTAAATAAAATCTAGTAAATTAACTTTTAAACTTAATACAAACGTTACTTCCGGTTTGATATGGATTTTCGGCCCGCCGGTCCGATACGTGATATGGCTTTTCGGACCGGTCCGTGATATGGGGTATTGTGACGTCACCCGTATCACACCGTGCAGAATCGGTGTATTTACTACTAAGTATATGATAAAAAATTTTATTGATTAGTTTCATTAAGTTCACTATGATCATGTCATCGGAGATGTGTGAAATTTGCATATTTATGTTCATATGAAAACACGAGAACTATTTAGAGTTTTCAGTTTGTAGTCCCTTTAAAGTCTTTTTAGTTTGTTTACATCAGAGACGGCAAGTTAACCATATTATAGATGTATAGGAAAACAGAATTGCAGTTATAACATTTCTTTAAATTGTTTTTTCTTTGTCTCATTAAAGCATCTTTTGTAATGCTTGAAATCATGCTCCATGTGAACCTTTGTTTCCTGAGGATAAGTATTGTACTTGCTCTATAGTTGTTAATAAACTTGCACTCCAACAATCATTAACTTATTTCTTTCAGCTAAAGTAAATCAAGAAATTGCAAAATGAAAGTTTGCATAATTTGCAAATATATCTTTTGGATCACAAAAAGTGTGTAGTCCGAGGGTCAAGAAACAGACTAAGACTACTTCAAATTTTTAATCGCCTATAAAATAATTATTAATTATTCAATGAATCTTAAATTTTGCAGATAACAATTAACACCTTAATTTGTTAATCAACATTAAAAAATATTTTTTTAAATTATCTACTTAAGAATTTTCATGATCCTGGGTACAGGTCATAACTTGATACCAGATAATCTCAACCTTATCAGCTGTAAGTCTTGGAAGATATTTTGCACATTTAAAATTCAAGGAAGATGCTACCAACTGTTAGAACTTGCCCCGCCGCCACCAAAATTAGTTGAGTATAAAACTCAGCCTCAAATCTGAGAAAATTCTCAAACCCATAATCTCAGCCTCAAGTCACTGCCACCAAATATTTGAGTGCATACTCAAGTCAAAAAATTGAGTACGTACTCAAATTATTTGAGATAGATCTTGACCTTTCTCAAGTAAATACTCAAACAATAAAAATGGCTGCTCACAGACGACATAAACGGCGCCGCCGAAGACAAATGCGACATATTCGTAGAATTTCAAAAAGAGTAATAAGAGACCGAATGAATCCGTTAGAGGAGTATTCTGAGGATGAGATTTTCGATAGGTATAAGTTTAGACCACCTACTATTTTATATATTTTGGACAAAATACGTCTAGCATTTATGCATAATACTACAAAGAACAGCGCCTTACCTCCCATTCTACAGATTCTCACCTGCCTGAGGTTCTTAGCAACGGGGGCGTTTCACAGACTGGTCGGGGACAGCATTGGAGTGTCTGAAACAACTACTGGAAGATGTTGTCGATCAGTCTGTGAAGCTATAGTTCATTTGCTGGCAGATTGTATCACCTTCCCCAAGGGTAACCGTGCCAGAGAAACAAAACAACAATTTTTGAAAATAGCAGGTAAAAAAACCGCATCTTCCCAATGAAATCAAATTATCAATGTCCTTTTCATTTTTCGTCTACATTGTACTTTCGGTTTTGTTTTTCAAAGAAAGACAACTCCAATGAACAGACAACTCGTACAAGTTTACTACCTAGGCTTAGGTGCCCGTTATGTGTTTCTACTCTTTAGATTGCATGACAAGTCAAATTATAAGAAATATCTACTCAAATAACTTTAAAATAAGTTTTTTTTTCATATGGACGTTACAGACTTTTATGGTTTGAAAACATTCAACATGTAAGAGATACTTATAGAACTACACAAACGGTTACGGTTTACGTAGTTTCATTCATGTGTTAGAAGAAAAAAAATATATACCTTTTTATTTATTTTTTTAAGATTCGAAAAAAATGAGTTAGACTTATCATGCATGCTTTCATTTAATTTGATCTTTTCTTATAGGATTTCCAAACGTTTTAAGGTGTGTTGATGGCACATTTATTGGAATTATTGCCCCTACTGACAACGAACCTGATTATGTCAATCGTAAAGGTTTCCATTCGTTGAACGTACAGGTATATTTTTTGCGATGTTTTAAAATAATGAGCACGGATTTTAGACTTTTTAGAGTGAGAATTAATCAATCAAGAAAAGAAATTGTCAAAATCCTACTTGTTAAATAAAGAGAAGGGGGATCAAAGTCGCTTCATTAATCTTATTACTGTAAAACACGGGGGGTTGCCCCCATCAATTCTGTGCATGTTGATGTTGTCGATTAATTAACGCACATGTATAATTATGTTTCGTTTTATATTAAATTATTTTAAAGGCTGTTTGCGATGCCAACTTCAGAATTACAAGTATTTGTGCGAAATGGCAGCGTTCATGACAGCCGAATATGGCGCGAATCTGCATTGTGTCAGAAATTTGAGAATGGTACAGTACTTGTTTTGCAATCACTTTCCTATCATTTCAAAAAACAAACCAATAAATTATTTGCATTTTTCAGAGTGTGATTCTGTATTACATCTTATAGGTGAATATAACGGATTTCTACTCGGAGATTCTGGTTATCCGTGTAAAAGGTATCTTATGACACCGTTTCTGAACCCTTCTACTGTCCCACAACAGAGATTCAATGCATCACTTTGTAAAACAAGGGTACTAGTAGAACAAACGTTTGGAATTTTGAAGCGCAGATTTTCATGCCTACAAGGGGTACTAAGGTATTTGGCATTTGAAAATTAAAAAAAAAGAATAATTTTAAAAACTTGTTAAAAAGAGATCGTTGAACTTAATCAGTATTTTGCATTCAATTATTTTATTTTGTCAGTAGGGACAAAGAATAAATCAACAACCGTTAATTGGAGAAATAATCTGTAATTCATTCTATATCAGGACAGACCCACGTCAAGCTACTAGATACATCGTTGCTTGTGCAATATTGCACAACATTGGAACAGACAGGGGTGATATCGTGGATTGTAGACAAGATGAAGTTCAACTGCTTGGTGGAAACGACAATGCATTACATGTAGTTGGTGATGGATTGAACATGCGCAATCACATAGTAGATAGGTATTTCACTTAAGTAAGATATTTTATTACCTATACAAAACTCACAAAGGGGTACCTGTGCGAAACGAAATAGAAACGAAACGAACTGAAGCGAAACGAAATCTGCCGAAACGAAACGGAATCAAAATTAACGAAACGAAACAAAATTAACAAAATGTTTCCTTAGTGATGTATATATTTACATGAAGGAACTGCTGAGAGCTGCGAATATGTGCGAGCGTACTATGCATGTATAATATTTCAGTATATGTAGTAGTTTCTAATTTTTATGTCTTACTCCAGTGGCGGATTTAAGGGGGGGCGCACCCGGCGCGCCCCCCCCCCTAAAATTGTCAAAATTAACGTAGATCAGTTTCGTATAGGAAATGTAAATATGTATACTCGATAGACCTCATTTTTACCCTACAAAATCTCTAGAATCCAGGAGCTTCCGGGGGCTTCGCCCCCTGGATCCCCACTAGGGCTTTGCCCTGGACCCACTTGGGGCCTCAAGGCGGCCCCAGACCCCTTACCTACTTTTGGCGCCCCCTCTAACTTCAATTCCTGCATGGATCCGCGCCTGTACTCTCATTTTCAGTCCTTATTTGTCTACATGTACATGTATATGGAAAGGGGGATCCATACCTCAAGTGCTTGTGATTATGATAGTTTGGTTTGCTTTCGGTAGGTTTCGTTTTGATTTTGATTCGTTAGGCCTTGATTTCGTTTTGTTTCGGAAGATGTGGCGTTTTAATTGTTTCAGTTCATTTTTATTTTGTTTCACATTTTACAGGTACCCTTCGCCAGATAAAATATAAGATTTCATAACACAATATTAAATGCTGGTATGCCTTAAAATAGCTTTTGGCAATAATTAACAGATAAATGTTAACGTTATATGTATTAGTATTTATTTTTACCAGTATTATAGGTTTCATGTATTTTTTTTCTTAAATAAAGTCATGTACATTTAATTTTCCAAGAAAATTACACTCGTAATTGAAACAATTAACGTTACAATTCATTACCCAGACTTGAATTACTTGTATAAATAATCGAATTTGGATATCGCTCCTCGAACTGACGGACCAAAAACGCCTTCTTAATTTCAATTAATTCCTTTTCTGCCTGTAGTTTCTGCTTTTCAATTATCAATTTCTCAATATGGAGCTTAATTTTTTTATTATCCAGTTTCATATTCTCCAAATCTTCTTCTTTATACGCATCCTTGATTCCTTTTCTCTTTGGCTTTTTAGAAGAGACTTGATGGCCAGTGGCTGCAGTCTTGGGGGTAGCAGATTCAGAGATGGCAGAAGATATACAGGCAGAAGATGTACAGACAGAAGATGTACAGGCAGAAGCCGTGCCGTTGTCAATTTCTGTTAAATTTACACAAAGAATTTTAAATTTTTGTGAAATAAGAAGGTTGAGCAAAATTTGAAATGGAAAGCTTCATCTTATTTTTGTTTGTACCATCAGTTGCGTCTGTGTCTATGCCATCCGGCAGTCCGCTTATCTGTGGTCGCCCTTCAAAGGCCTGCATCAGAGCGTCCTCGGAAGCTGTTAAAGAAGAAGGCGCCGGACCCCCACCTGTCTTTGGTCTTCTCAACATGTCAATCTTTTCTTTACCTGGGTCAATACATGTTCTCTTAATTTATTTTAAATGAGCCGTCCCATGCGAAAAGGGCCCTTATGTACTTTGACGTCATAATGAGAAAAACGACGGTAAAGACAACGTCATAATATGCAAGTTGCAAGTGAGACATTTCTCGCCTTTTTAATATGAACGTTATCAATTTTTTTTCATGATTAAGTATACGATCTAAAGCCATTCAAATATTTTTAAATTAAAGGAATATCTCTTTTTAGCACAGAGCTTAGTTTCACTTGGACATTTCCAATAATGAGCATAAATTTTGCTGAAAGATGATACCTATTCCGATCATTTAATTTTTTTAATATCCCATGTTTACGTACTGATAGAGGTTGTACCTGCATGTAATTCCGCATTTATCATGTACACATCATTTTGAATGCTAAAACATCATAACCAAAGTGAAAATTTTAAAATAGAAAGTCTTTTACCACAATTAAAGTTCAGGTTTGTTCACATTCACGATTAAAATTTTGCTGAGGTCTAGCGAGGCCAAAAAATTTGAAAAAGTTTAGTGTCAGATCAATTCTTTGTAAAACAGATGCATAACAAGGTAAACATCTGAATTTTGTAACAAGATTTTACAGCGAGAACTGAGATCTATATATTTTGTCTGTATAAACGTCATAAATGACGATTTGCCTCCGTCACAGCCATAATGACACGAGTCAATTCTATTTAAGGACAGACGAGACGTTCCTTAATAATAGATAATTTTTTCTAGGAGTTTGTCATTGAAGTATTGCTACTTAAACATGTTTACTCAAAAAAAAAATGAGGTACCTTACCTGGCATTTCTGCAAGATACCAGGGGTAGTTTTTCTTATGTAATCCTTTGGGGAAGAAAAATAATTTTCCAATTTCAAATATTTAAATGTTGGGATTTTTCAAAAACATTTAGAAACTGGTTTAGAAATCAGAATGTTTTTAAAGTTTTGAATATTTTTCCTACATTACGAAGATATACAAAACAGATTTTGAGGAACGTCTCGTCTGTCCTTAATTACAGAAATATTTGACATTAAAGACACATTGTGTAATTTTTTTAATGTTTGGGGGAGAGTCGGGAAAATAAATGAAAAAAAAATCTTTGAGCCCCCCCCCCTAGAATTATACTTCAAATAAAAAAAGGCCATATAATTTTTTTTAATTGGGACGTTGATGCTATTAAAGGGGGCTGTGGAAAATAATGGTTCTTTAGAAAACATCTTCAATTAACTAATTTAACAAATGTTACATTTGGAAGTAATTTTCACATGATGCAGATGCCTGCTTCTATATCACAATTAATTAAAAAAAATTTGTAAACAAAAATAATATCCTGGAAAATTTATCTGAGAGATTGAATACAATATCGTTTGAATATTTTTTTTCATTTTACACGAAAATGCTCACACAGTTTATAAGAAATAAATTCCGGTAGATTTAACAAGTACATGTAGTATATACAAATGCATGAAAATTTAAAAAATGTAACGGTAATGAGCAAAGACAGCAGTGATGTTCATTAATGTCGGCGATACCACCAGAGATGATACAATGTACATGTCATGGGCTATGGAAGGAAATTGAAAGGGCTAATCGAAAGTGAGGGGCTAAACAAAAAAAAATGTAAATCCCAATTTTCAATTCCTAAATAATTTTTTTTTCGCAAAAAAAAGTGCCCCCCCCCCCCCCCCCCCGTTCCGACGCCTATGCATGTAGACACAAGATTATTCATTTAATTTCATCACAATTTAGCCCACTCAGAGATATAACAAGTTAGACTTTTAAGCTTAACTTAATGTTTTTAAGTCATTTTTAGATAAATACAGCATGTACAAATCAGAAAGCCACAATATAAAGGCAAGGATATGAAAGATTTAGTATGATACAAAATACAGTTTAATTGATTATGTTAATTTTCTTTGATTTTTTCTCTTAATTCGAATGTTTCAAAGTACATGTATCTTTTTTTTTTATCTTAAAAAATTATTTATTTACACATTTATTTTAGCAAAATGATGTGTGTGTTTTAGGGGCATACATGGAAATTACGTCTCTCCCTTTTTTTCAAAATTGATGTGGACGTTTAATTTGTGCATAAAAACATACGCCTGACTACGCCCGTGTCAAAAAGGTTCAAACTAAATTAGGCGGAAAGAAGGGGTACTCTTGATGAATCAATGACTTTTAGACTTCAAAATACATTGTGAACTCATTATGACGGTCCGAGGATAAGATGTATTGATAATTTATCAAATATTGCATCTTTAATTTCCGATAGTTTGCATGTTTCTGCAAGACATATACGAATGTTCATTTGTTATGTTTTAACTCCAAGGAAGCGTCTTGAATAAAATTTAGTTTTTACCGAATATACTCAATTATAAGTCGGTTCGCTAATAATTATAGTTCCAATTCAGACAGTTTAGGAGGAATTTGATTTTGACGCGCTCATAATTGCAGTTTTAAATTTAGCTGAATATTCAAGATGAAATTGATGAAAAAGGTTCAAATACTCGGTACAAATATTGTGACGGATGGGGCCGACAATATTGAAGGGAATTAATAACATGTACAATATCAAAAGAAACATACATAAAATGTGACCAGAAGTATTGTCTTGGCATGTTTTATCTGCATCATTTTTTTTTCAGTGTATGACAATCAATATTGGTATGTTTAGTAAGTGAGATCTGTTGTGTCATTGTACCCAGACACAAAAGAATGAACGGGAATCCCACCATCAAGACCCTTAAGCTTGTTTAACTTGTTAGGAAAAATAAAAATGGATTATTAATCAAAGGCGGGTCCAGGATCGGGCGTGCCCCCCCCCCCCCTCCGGTTTCAATTTTTCGTATGTAAAACTTTTGTCTATTGTTCTTATATCAAGGAAAAAACATCTTTTATTTGTAAAAGAAAAATTGTCACCTTCCGGGAGTTTTGCCCCCAAACCCCCACAACGGCCTTTCCTTAGACCTATTTGGGGCTTCGGTGCAGCCCCCCTTTACAAAATTCCTGGATTCGCCACCCTTAATTAATCAAATTTCTGATTCACTTTAGAAGCAGTCCTTCATATATAAGTTTAAATCACAAAATTAAAAAAAAAAATCAAACTGATTAGACCGTATTAAATAAAATTCCTAGATTCTCATCTGAATTTTTGAAGAAAAGAAAATCGAGGTGAGAGGCGGCTAATACTTTATATTTTTTATACTTTGCAGATTTTTTTTATTGACCTGGTCAATCGGTGCAGATTTAAGTAGAAAATCTGAATAAAAGTCATAGTAGGGGTCAATTTATTTCTTACTTCACATAATCACCAATCTTAATGACCCAGTTGAAAAATGCATTAATTCAGATATTCGCGGGAGTTGAGTCGGGTAGATGAATACCGATCCCGATCATTATTGAGAAAAATGGAAGTAAAAAGTCAAGGCGGGAGTAAAAAAAAAACTGGCTGGGAGGAAATGAGAATCTAGATATATTTTAATTTAAAATGGCCTTATGAACCATTAGTTGTACAATGAACAGCTATCGTATATAATAATATTATCCATTTTATCGTAATGGATAATTTTTTAAAGAAAATATTTTTATGTAAGTAAAATATGTATTGTATGTCAAAAATATTTAACACATAGCTTTTCTTCATTTTTTAAAAATTTCTTTTTCCCTGTTTAAATATTCATGCCAAACATAACGTCACATTTTTTAAAGCTTTTACCGTTATGAGGAAAAACCAAAAGCATTTTAACCGCTGCAAAATCATTATCTCTGTTTCGTCAATGAAAAAATTCTTCATTGGGGTTTTTTAATCATTTTTTTCAAATTGATGTTTATTTTGATTTACAAGAGAGACAATATTTCTCTAACTTGCAAAAATGATGACACTTCCTAAATGTACTTACATGTCTTGTCTGATACCGAGTCCTGTATGGCTTTATACGAGTATACAATCATCTTTATTTAAATTTTATCATTTGATCGGTTTTGACATCTAGTGCATGATTAAGAATTAATTTTACGAAAACATTTATATTTCAAATATTGCATGTTAAACAAAAGTAATATTGTTTTTTTGTAACATGTGTTCATGTTTGCAGGTAACAGCTTAAGGCCTTTCAATCCGGGAACCGATACCGATATAAAAAGATTCAATGATAAAGCGTCATTTAGAACGTCATTTTTTAACGTCATTTTTAGCGTCTTTTCAATATTTTCTGAAACTTCGATTGCCTGTATCTCAGTCATTAGTTGGAATATTTGAATGAAACTTGATATTTGGGTATTTTACACTATGTGCTACCATAATCCATTTAAAAATCAATTTTGATGATTTTAACCTTAAGGGCCCTTTTTGCATGGGACAGCTCAAATATGTCTTCATAAATTTGCATTTATTGAGCAGGCTTAGATAAGACAAATCAGTTACGAAAGCCCATTTATCTCATTTTCATAGATTAAAAAAATTCGCGAATAAACTCGTAACTTTAACGTTAGAGCGAAACTTTCGTGTTATAACGGGAAACTTGCTGTTTAACCAATACATTTGCATAAGTCTCCACTTTCTTGTTTGTGATCTAGTTTAAATTCAATACAATGAAGATTAAAGGCTATCTTTATCTTGGACCATCACAAGCAATAATTATAAGTTTTCTTGCAATTGAGTGTGTCTTTTCTGTTTCTAAATCTTGTTATAACGTGAAAAAAAATATTTTTTAACCTACGAAAATGAGCCCAACGATTTTACGTACATTTTAATTCATCCAGTAAAAAATGTAATTTGCTTCATTCATGCAACAATGTCCATTCCAATTTACTACTTTAACAAAAACAAAAACTTTATAAAAATTGTGTCCATTACCTTTTATGTATATAACAGTAAACTGTATTTCTCAACACGTATCATAGGCCGGGGGGGGTCCCTTTTTCCAGACATAACGTTACACTATAGAAATTAATTGAGCAATGAAAGTCAGTTTGCCCCCCCCCCCCCAACGCTCTCCCAAATAGGATTTTCGAGTTTGGATATTCC
>NW_026928863.1:0-30000 GCF_032062105.1 Saccostrea cuccullata | reverse complement strand
TATTGAAATCAGACTTTAAACTGTAGGAGAAGTAGCATTTTAAATAATTTTCACAAAAATTTCTATTTTTAGTCACCACAGCAACACCGTTCATCGAAATCAAAAACCGATACATAGAATTATGTATCTTAGTGTAGTCTACTTGTGTGCCAACTTATACGGAAATCAGACTTAAACTGGAGGAGAAGTAGCATTTTAAATGATTTTCACAAAAATTTCTATTTTTAGTAACAACAGCAATACCGTTCATCGAAATCAAAAACCGATACACAGAATTATGTATCTTAGTGTAGTCTACTTGTGTGCCAAGTTATATTGAAATCAGACAAAAACTGTAGGAGGAGTAGCGTTTTTGAAAAATTGTTTACAGACGGACAGACAGACAGACAGACAGACGGACGGACGGACGACGGACACATTACTGTCGCATAAGCTCTTCTGGTCTCTGACCAGTAGAGCTAAAAATGAAAAAAATCAGATGGAATTTTGTTCATTACTGACCATAAACCAGTACTTCACCCATTATGAAAAAAATAGAAATGAAGTGGCAGTATTTTGTAATTATTGTTCATGCTGGTTATAATTAGCTCTATGACATTTCTGGTAAATTTCTACTCTCTCAATTACAAAGTATATTATAAAAGATCTCAAAATTGTCTACCAAGGCCTTCAAAGCCTTTAATGAAAAAAAAGGTAAGCTACACAAAAACTGGGTTCACTTGATCACTGACTCAATTTGTTTTATGTCTTTGGCAAAATTATAAAGCAAAGAGATGTGTTAATATTTTTATAATATGATTACCAAAAAATTGCACATTAATATGTACAATATATCACAATTCTATATGCATTATGCATACATTAAATAAGTTGTTCACATTTATTTTGTTCACAGATATAATTGTAAATTTCAATTTATGTTAAAGCTAAACAAAGGCCCATGACCTACATTGCTCAACTTATATAGGTCTGTATGGCCATGCTGTTTATCAGGTTTACAACTTTCCCTATGTAAATAATGTTAAAATCATAAAAAATCATATATTTACAAAAAAAAGATTAAACTTACTCTGTTATTATAAACTAAGATGACTAACTTGTTTGTTCTTGATGAATTTGAGACACATCGTATCAGATTCAATGTCAGTATAGTCTACTCCCTAAATGACAGGTGCTGTCAGGTAACATAACAACTGTTCTTTGTATGAATACAAGTTAATACTAGGATCTATCTGTATCAACGTAATACCACTACTTATATAATGCATCTGTAATTGTATCTCTAAATTTGACTTTTGGCACAAAATTAAAATCACAATGCAAGCTAATAAACAGAAACATCTTTAACATACAAACTGCAGGTAGTAATTTTCAACAACTCTTGTAAAATAAGAAGTTAATGAACAAGACTAACCACATGATCAACTGAGATATAAATTTCAAATTACAGACCCTTTTCTCTGATTTAAGAACCTTGTTTCAATCAAACTTTAATCCATTGCTATAATAGATATGTCACTGCATGGACAACGAAGAATACAATGCATGTAAAATATATAATGTATACTTGCTGAGAAATTCAAAAAGGCGTCGAAATTGATGCGCAAAACTTCGCATTCATATTGCATTTTTTTAAGGATCTAGTCTTAACACAAGTTAATGGAATGCTTTCATAACTGACAATAAGCTTATTGCTCTTTGTAAATTCTAATTTCCTGCATGTGTAAAATTTAAAGAGGTGTGATGGCTTCATTCTAAAGAGTAGATATATATATATATATATATACATGTACCGGGGTACATGTATATTTATTTGACAGTGTAACTAAAACCAGTATCCTTTCTAGATCCTTTTAATTTGGTTTAAGCAGCTTAAATAAATTCAGTTCATAGATCAAATGCATATTAAACCATCTAAAAGTTATACAGATGTACATACTTCTCAGAATTAAAACGTGACAAATATATGAAAATCTGAGATTTTCTTCAATTATGCAATAACGGAAAATTTTCAATTTAAATCTGATATGTGAAATAATGTCCTCCTAAAAAATAGACAAGACGAAAGTCAACTATGATTCACAGTGGAATGTGAGATCTATAAATATGAGCAGTTTTGACATGAAAATAAAAAGTAATTTCTTTATGACAAAAACACTCAGGGACAGCAAGAGAAGGAAATATTTCATGTAAATTGTTATAAACACTTCATCCGACACGGGTCTAATGTCAGCTTTGCTGATTATACTCTACAAGTAAATAAAACCCACCTAACCTCAAGTCCACAATCTAGATGGCCTGTTATGGTAGAGACAGACTTAAAATAAGTTAATGAATCAAAATGAAAGACTTTTCCTCTCTGAATCACCCACTGTTTAATGTTTAGTTATTCGATGTATTCCAAGTGTCTCCTGCTCCAGTTATAACTCCCTTGCTCGCACAGCCTCTTTTACCCAGCATCCTTTGCTGCAGTTTTAACTTCTTCCTCAGAGATTATTATAACCTTTTTTACCCAGCATCCTTTGCAGTTGTTATAACTCCTCCTCTTCCTCTTCCTCAGGCAGTAAGGCTAGCCGCTTCTCGTCCGTGTAATTGGGTGATTTATGGAAGCCATTCTTTATTGTGTTGTGGTTGGGCTCTCTTCTCAGTTGACCATTTAATTTAGTTTTCTTTTTTCTTTTAAATATAGTTTTATCATCTTGATCCTCATCTAAAACACCTGTCAAACAGAACACCAGGGTAAGACAAGTAATATTATATTTGTACTAGAATTTAAAAAAAATTCTCATAAAGAACAGCATTGAAGATGCAGAGCCCTCAATAATAATTATTTTTGTGTTGTTCATCCAGTTAAGAATGATCAGTCGAGTTCTACCTGACTTTGCTCATCTCATGTCAACATACTAAGGCAATTTAAGACTTGTAGAATTATAAACAACATTTCCATAAATTTCACGTTTTCCAGACATAAATAGTGGTTTTAGTCATTAAAACTAAAGAATCATGTACTAGAGCTTTGCAATAATTTTACTGACAAGTGCATTAACATTTCTTAAAAAAGAATTGGAGATTAATCAGAAGCAATATTTGTTATATTTTCATAATCTATTTTTGAAAATACATTGTATTCCTTTCAATTTACTAATGTGTACGGTTTGATAAAAATAGATTGACACTTTAGCAAATGATTTTCATTGGGCATTAAATTATTTCATAATACATGTAGCTCCGCGTGAACACTATCTGAAGCTATTCTAATTAAATATTGATGCATGTGCAAGGCCAGAATTTAGTCACAGGCCACGTGTCGGTTGTTAGATTTATGTATCTATGCTATTTTGGTTGAAAAATAAAGGAAAATTATGTTAATCACTAAATGTATACAGTCACTATATGACTATTATGTCAAATGGATCTGCTCTGCGTACATGACGTGATTTACAACACTGCTTACCTGTGATTAGAAGGTCATATGGTATCGCATCTAATGCTGCTTACCTGTGATTAGAAGGTCGTATGGTATCGGATCTAACACTGCTTACCTGTGATTAGAAGGTCGTATGGTATCGGATCTAACACTGCTTACCTGTGATTAGAAGGTTGTACGGTATCAGATCTAACACTGCTTACCTGTGATTAGAAGGTTGTACGGTATCAGATCTAACGCTGCTTACCTGTGATTAGAAGGTCGTACGGTATCGGATCTAACGCTGCTTACCTGTGATTAGAAGGTCGTACGGTATCGGATCTAACGCTGCTTACCTGTGATTAGAAGGTCGTATGGTATCGGCTCTAACGCTGCTTACCTGTGATTAGAAGGTCGTATGGTATCGGATCTAACGCTGCTTACCTGTGATTAGAAGGTCGTATGGTATCGGATCTTCTCCTTTGAGGAGGTATAGAATGGACCGTGATGGCCACAATAAGTGAAGAAGAATTAAGTAAGAGAGGAGGTCTGCTCCATTTGTTATACCTAAAATACACATGTAGAATTAGCTAGGAGTAGAGTTCAACTGAATTTTTATACCTAAAATACACAAGTAAAACAGAATCAGGAAGGAGGGAAGATCTGCTGTATTTGTTTTGCCTAAAATACACAACCAGCAAACTACATGAACTAGTATCATTTTGCCTTTCAACTGTACATTTGAATTCCAACTTCAATATTTTCAGCTAGCAGATCAGTAGTTCTAACAATAAAATAACACAAATAAAACAATGCATAAAAAATAACAATATATACTGTAAACCAACTTTTATTCGCGTGCGAGAAATTTTCGCGAGGTTCGCGAGAGCCTCGTCATCGCGAATATTTCTCGCCACGAACGGGTCCTTAAAGTCTCTTTTTCTATTAAAAACAGTTCCAAAAACGTCGCGAACTAGTTTACTCACGGTAAATCGCGAAATAAAGTCGTCGCGAATAAAAGTTGGTTTACAGTAGTCTCCTCTCTTATCAATTATCAAAATTATTCAATAAAACATATTTATGGCATATGAACGTGATGAAGAGTTTTTACCCATGGTACACTTACAAAGCATTATTTTTTTCTTCCACAGAGCGGAGAACTGTGTGTTGAGGATCACTAAAACTGGAAGATAGATAAACCAGACTAAGAAGTAGGCTCCGAACTGCTGGAGGAACTGTAGTCGAGTCTCCGGACACCGGCTGGACAGGAAGGTGTGTCTTAGTTCTACGATAAACCAGATCATAATAACAATCCGGAATCCACAGATCAGGTACCCCGGCCAGGTCTGCCACTCATCCTTGTTAGAAATGACATCCACCTCAAACTATAAATAGATACTTACATGTAAATGTCAATGAATTCATTCAGGTACATATACCTTGTTAGAAACTACAGAGCAATGAGCTCACTCAATGATGCCCCCACCTCCCATATGAATATAATGGCAGTGTCCATGTTTTGCTATGGGAAACCCAAAATATGTGTTGGATCAGAAAGTAAAATAGGAGGTGCATAATGGCATTATGTAATAAAGATTCTCTGAAAGTCTCATCAAATTTCATTCAGTGGTATAAGAGGAGTAGCAGATAAGAGATGGGTACCCCAAAGCTAATAAAAAAAATTGGCATTGGTCAGTTTAAAAAAGATGTTTAACAGCCAGTGAGAGGGGTACTAGTATCCAGATAGTGGGACAGAGAGTAACCTTTATCGTATTTTCCGTGACAGAATGCTACAAGAGATAACAGGACAACCCTGTGACATCCATAACACAGATAACTCCAGTATCTCCATGTATTTGTTCAGTCATACTACTCTCCTCTTCCCATATTTATAGGTTTGCAATTCTACCTGTCAAGTACCTACTACCTTGATAAGATTCCACAACTCCTTCAAAAGTGGTACACGTATTTAAAGTGATTCATGATAAGAAATGTAAATGTGCTATATACAATAAACTCAAACTCAATCATGGTCAATTGGACCACAGGAAAAACTTGTATCTGAGAATTCAAAATATTAATTGAGATAAACATTCTTATAGAAAAGTAACTGGAAGACTTCCAACTCACTTCAACATAATCAATTAACCATCAACAAAAAAAGGATACATTTTCAACATGTTCAAAGGTGTTTGAAATACAGCTGAACTTCATTATCACAATCCTATTTTGAATACCACAGATATGTTAATGTTATGTGGAAGTCCCCACCACTTTTCCTGGATATATTTTACCCTCCATATTTCAAGGCCTCTGATATCTCAAAAAAAAATTTTTTTAGTCCCATCAAGTTCCAGTTAAGGAGGTTGGACTGTATTTTTGTGACTTACCAGGTTCCACAGGAACAGGACACAGTTGAGCAGTGTGTAGATCCCCCACAGAGAGAAGACGACCTTCTTCCCCCGAATGGTGGGCTGGGTGATCATCCAACCCTTGGCAAGAAGTAACAGACTCAGCATAAACAAACACTGAGCCACCGTGTCTATAGCATTACCTAAAACGGCAATCCAATACACCCCTACTCCATTGGAGGCAAATACGGCTACATGAATAAAGTTACAAAATATTCCAAATGCTTCCGTGCATGTGATGAGCAGCAAAAACTTTGTGAGAGAATGCCTCTGTTTGGAATAAACATAGAACCAGAAGGGCACTATGATAATGTACACACCGAGGAAACCCAAAAAGGTTTCAAAAATATCGTGTTCCTCAAACGAAAACTGATGTTCCACTGGGTTCCATTTCTTGTAAATGGGGTCACCGTTAACCAACCAGATGTCATAATCTATTGTGATGTCATCATCAGAACTGACCCAGGAACAGTTTTTATTGGTCGTATTTCTGTAGCAGGCAACTATACTCATGTACCAAAACCTGTAAATACAATGCAAGCAACTTTTTGTTATTTCATATATTCTCTGTAAACACCTAAAAACTAGCAGTTAATTATACTCATACAACTTACATCATCATGTAAATAGGACATAAAATTTCAAAAGTTACAGTGACAATTAAGTATTGAATTGTAAATTTTGGACATATTTCATGTCATACTAATACAAACAACCACTAGTATACTTACAAATAAAACATTAAATTAGCATGCACTTATTGGCTTTGCCTCTGGAAATAAGTTTGATCACAGGAAACTGCTATCTCTCATTGAAATACTTTTATTTCTGATTTTTCACTGATACAAAAAATAGACCCCAGTAAGTCATGTACCTGGTAATTTGATCTTAGACCAGGGCAGTTATAAGGTGCCCAATGAAAATATCGGTAATTCTTTGTGGTGAAAAAAACATTGTTTTTAGGGGATGGACTTTTTTTTTTTCTTTAAAAAAAAATGGACAAACCCATTCATTAAAGCCATATATGTTTGTGGACTTGGAAGAAAAGCTAAAATACTTGAAATGATTTTTAAATTATTAATGTCTGTTTCTATGATTTTTTTCTGTCTCTTTAAAAAAAAAATCTTTGAAAGAACTACTTAAAAGTACTGGTAGTTCAAATAATTAGTTCTTTCAAATAATTCAAAAATCATTTCAAGTATTTAAGTTTTTCTTTAACTTCCACAAACTTTTTATATTAAGTATCGATCACTTCAGAAATCAAGATATCTGACTCACCAATGACGATCATCTTTTTATGGCTTGTTTCCATTAATTGAATAATTTTGTCACTAATTTTTGATTGATGATTTGTACAAATGGAAACTTATTGATAGGAAATCCAACATTTCACTTTCATTCATTGTAGATTTGTACATCTGTGACTCTGCTCAGAAGCTTAAAGTTCATTTTGTTCAATATCACTTTCCCTAAAAATGTGATAAAATGGTGCTCCGGAGAATAATAATAGGGTTGGAAACATGTGTGCATGTAACAGTTGAATCACTGTGGATCACGAGGGGGACACATCTGACTCTTCTTCAGTTATTGGGTTTATTATTGACTTGATACATGTAGTTAACACTCAACAATTATAAAGAAGGAAGTACTGTAGCTAACAATGACATCTTGTTTTTATATGTCTGTCATTTTGTTGAAAACCTACAAAGATACTGTATACTGGGTTATTTTCGCCCCGTCTTATTTTCGCCCTTTCACTCTTGCAAACAATTTTGGTCCGTTTTAAATTCGCCCAGTGATAGTTTTGTTTAAGAAATTATACTGTATTCTTTGAATTCGCCCCGTTTTAAATTCACCCAAATGAGGGTAGGGCGAAAGGGGCGAAAATAAAACGGGGGCGAAAATTTCCCTGTATACAGTATTTCTAATTTTTCAATTTCTGAATTTATAATTCATATACTTCACACAAGTTCCTATCTTAAAAATCAGGATAAGATCAAGGTCATGGGGCTGGTCAAGAATCTAACCAAGTTTACTTGGATAAGATCAAGGTCATGGGAATTAGAAATGCTATTTTATTGTTGGGCCCATGATTTTCATATTAATATGCACAAGAATCATTTAATGACACTAGGCAGGTAATGGTTAGAACTTAGATGGTGTGTCATTTCCCACAGTCAGTCATTCTGACAAAGGTCACAAAAAACTAGTGCTAATTGTAACGGGGACCGTTACAGATGTTCCCCAAACGCTCCCCAACTCCCTTTTATAGTCATATTCCCTGTAAGCGTAATTAAATAAGACAAACTCTATGCATTCGAGACTTTATCAACATTTACCCAAAAGTGTACTATAATCATTCAAATTTTATCATTGCACACGCGCATGTGAATGCATGTGCGTAATGACCATATCATATTGTCTACACAATCTATAGATTTTAATATGCTAAATATTAAAGTATTTAATCCAAAAGTAATAAAAAAAAAACGCTCATTCAAGTGTATTTTTAATTTTACCCATTTCACGTGCACGCAAGTGCATACATGAGCATGGTGACCATACCTTCTTGTATAAGTCCATTACATCTATCTATGTTCTAAATCTCACCCCGTTTGGTTGAAATCCAAGGGAGTTATAGCTGTTTAAATTTTCAGCCAATCAGATTGCAGCGCACGTACACGCACATGCATGCATGCATGTGCATGGTGATCATGCCTTCTTGTAGAAGTCCATTATATATCTCTATGCTCCAACTCCAATCCTGTTTGGTTGAAAACCAAGGGAGTTAAAGCTGTTTAAAGTTTCAGCCAATTAGATTGCAGCACACGTACACGCACGTGTATGCATGTGCATGGTGACCATACCTTCTTGTAGAAGTCCATTATATTTATCTATGTTCCAAATCCCATCTTGTTTGGTTGAAAACTGAGGGAGTTATAGCTATTTAAAATTTCAGCCAATCAGATTGCAGTGCACGTGCATACATGTGTTTTCATGATAATTGCTATATATCATGTTGTAAGATATCGTGATACATGACTTTGTTCAAAATTTCAAAGGATTAATAAGAAAGATATTGAGACTTTAGTTTCAGCCAATCAGAGCAAAGCGCACGTGCATGCGCGTGAGATCTTGCTATTTTGACCATGTCATCTTGTCTATGCTACTAATATATCATTACAATATGAGTTTCAACGCATTTCATCAAAAATTGAGAAAGTAAGTCTATATCAATTATATTGATCATTTCTTGTGTTGCACGTGCGCGCTCTTGCAAGCACGTGCGCGCAAAATGACCTTGACTAGACAAATCTAGATAACATGTCTACTAACCCTAAAAAGGTTTTACCTACATCGGATGAACAGTTTACAAGATCATTCCCGGACAAAAAAGTACCCAGGAAGAAGAAGAAAAATAATAATAACTAGATACGATCTCGTTGCGAGCAACGAGGGGTCTTCCGTCCGATTCTGAAGTAAAAAACGAAAAATCTAACAGAAAAAGTGATAAAAAAAAATTCGGACATTCGGGGGAGCGAACCCGGGTCGCCCGCGTGACAATCCGACGCACTAACCATTCAGCCATTGAAAATACCGCTTCAAATTTTTAAATACGAAAATCTCGAGATTACCTTTTTTAATTCTAAAACAAATTACATATTTTGCATTCGCAAAAGAGTCACTATTAAGAGATCTGATATAGAAGAAAAATATTGGAAAACAAAAAAGTTGAAAAATTGCGGTTTTTTAAATTCGCTTCCGGTGTCGACCGGAAGCACTGACGGAAGATTTGAAAGTTTGGTGCAAAACTACGACATTTCATCTATTAGTCCTGAAAATGACAACATTCTAGCTTTTGTCGTTTTTGAGTTTTTGTGTCGACAAAATGGTCACTAAAATTCGATTAAAGGGCGATAACTCCCGACCGGAAGTGGATTTTCAAAAATTAAAAAAAAACGAATCAAGTTCAGATCATGATACATCATCTCTGAAAATTTCAAAGAAATCCGTCCACGCATCTCTGAGAAATCTTCTGCACAAAAATTGTAAGAAAAAAAAAAGGAAGAATAATAATAAAAGTGAAAAAGAAACAATAGAATAATAGAAGGGTCTTCCGTTGGAGACGGAAGACCCTAATAAGAAACAGAGTAAAAACAATATGTTCCCCAACTTCGTTTGGGGAACATAATAAAGGTATTCAACATTTTTTTTCAGTCAAGAAGTCTGGATTAATGGAGAAGCCTTTTTATTGAAGCACAAAAAAATTTATGTCATGAACAATACAGAAGCCCTAGTCAAAACATTGAAAAGATGTTGCCAAATGTATAATTTGGAAAGTAGGTGCAACTTAAAGATCAATGCTAAAGAGGTCAAATGTGTTTTTCTCACAGAAAAATCTTGTCCTAAGGAAAACATATGTGAAATATGAAAGCCATAGTTTCAAACATTCAAACGTTATGGGCAAGGTTAAAGTTTTTGCAAAAAATCTTTAAACAGACAGACAGATGAATAAATGGACAAATATCTATATACATGTCCCAAAATGTTTGAATATGGGTTCATAAATATCAAAAATGTAACTCAACCTTTCCTACGTCATTAAGACTTTCATTAACATATAGTCAAAACCAGAAGACAGCAACTCCAGGCAAGGATTTTTATGCCTGACTGCAGAAACCAACAGGTGGAAAAAATACTGCTGTGTATATCAATTAGTACTTTATCACCATCCATCTTGACAACAATTTAAAAGAAAGAAAGGTTGCAAAAGTTTAAATTTCAAGTGGGTGTAAAATTAAAGAATAGGAGTTTGTGCCATGTGGGTCAGTGAACATTTCCTGTTGAGATGAAAACATTTTAGATTGTATGTGGCACACTTTGCCATAATATGGCTAAACTTCCCTGGCAATTTTCTTAAAATCATCAGGACCATGTTCTCATGAATATGAATACAAAATCTATTACAATACCTAAAAAAAATGACACCCTGATTCCACAAGAGAAAATTTTGCACATCTCTGCCAAAGCATTAAAATTTGTTTGAAGGAGTTTTATTGGGTGTTTATAGGTGTGATTCCAATGCCTATTATAAATGGTTTTTGTAGAAAGGTTCAAATGGGAGATTGTCTGATAGAGTAAAACGGAAATCTGACCAAAGACTGAACGCCCTTCATTTTTCTTTCTTTAATACCAACAGTTGTAAAACTTACTAAGTGACACTGTCAACTAGTTTTAATGGTATACATTGTTGCTAATACAAATAACTGGATGAAGTTACACTTCTAGGAGATTTTTTTTCAGTTTGTGTCAGAGAGGCAGGAACATAGTCCATGGTGAAGGTATATGCCTCAGCATATGCATGCCTGACAATAATATATGATATATATGATACAACATTATTAGCCTATAATGTTACAATGTCAAGATCCTAATAAACGTGAGGTTTCTTCCTACTTGACCTCACTAATAAACAATATTTGGACTCTGTTACATCATGTATGATAAATTGTGCATGATGCAGTGCAAATACACATTTATTGAAAATGCTTTGAAGTTCATGTTTTCTTTAAAAGATTTCACCATAAAGTACTTATAATTGTGTACCGGTATGTCTTAATCAATTTTCTCAACAAACTTCATGTAGAACCAGATTTATCATGTTTATGTTGCTCTTACTTTCTCTAGGTCACCAGCACAATCTCTTGATTAACTGAATAGCTTGATTTAAATTTTATTAATAGTTATTCAAAATAGCCTCATTTTGCTATTCAATCACACTTTTTCATCAATTGTGTAATTTTTCTGGGATATTTGTAAAAATATTGTATCGAAATACCTAGTGTTGTATCGTTCATCTGAGAACATGGATTGTTGACAAAAATGCTACCAATTCCAATGGTCAATTTTTATTATTCATAATCCATCTTAGGTAACATACTTTTAACAAAATGCATTCAAAAATATTCTTTTCCAGGTTAAAAATTTCTTTCTTCATATAAATGAAAGAAATGAAGGAATCATACTTATGTGTTACGAAGTCAACTAGCACAAAGCAGAGGTGATTAAGAACCATAGAAAGTGCAAAAGAAGCAAAACAATGAAAACAATATATTTTTTAAATTTTATGTACTCACATGTGAAAGAAATAATATAAAATACTTATAGCGAGCGCAGCAAGCTCAATAGACAAACATGTAAGAATGAAGGAAATTCAGAATGAAATCTGTACATACGTCAGGCAAATATTTGTGTGAAACATTCCCAGAATTCCTTTACTACCGAATGTCCTTTGCATCAATAAATAATAACGTAAAGCATTAAAGGCTTTCAGTTTGTAGAAATCTTTCAAAGAAACAAAAAATAACTTTCGACCAAATTTGCACTAGGTCTATAGGGACAGTACCTAGTTTCAAACAGATGCTAGGCTGTCTCCGTAAGCTCCGATGAGCTCCGTGATGTCGTGTGACATCACAGCGAGTCGAGATGTCTTGTGCGGCTTGATGTTTGAAGTTGCTGATCAATTTTTCAAGTGTTTTTGATGGTACAACTGCGCTCGCCCCAACAGTCACACTGTAAACATATTACTAATTTTCTTTGCAAGAAAAAAAATCAAAAGAAGTATAAAAATGACATACCTTGGTATTTGTTTATCCATTATTTTATATGTAAATTGATAGTTTGGAACTACATTTGATGGAGTGTCTTCATCAAGACAAAGTTTATTTTTAGGACATGGAACTCTTCGAAGGTAGTCTTCTGTCCCTTTTGGTTTGCAGTCTTTATCAAATGCCACTTCATCAATTTTTTTAAACATAGATTTACAAATGTTGGTTTTATGTTGTTTGTTTAATTTTAAAATAACATTTCCAAAAATATGAGAGAAGTATTCACTGTCAACAACAACTAGTGTTAACGAGTTTGATGAATTGCTATTCGTTGTTATATTTCCGTAAAAGAATCCTTGTGTCGCGTCTTCATTTTTCAAGTCGGTTTTCTGGACACCGAATTTTGACACAAACTTGAGAAAATTCCCTGACGACCACGTCCCTTTATGTCTTTCTGAGTGTACAACAAGAAAACAAAGGAGCAAATAAACACAACTGATCAATCCAAATATTCCTGAAGACTCTTTCATTTTGTCAGATTATGTTTGCTGCGGTTTCGATTCTCTTTCACTGTTCTGACACTCCATGTTAAAACAAAATCATCACTTCCGGGTTGCAAAATTCATTAACTCGTCCAAAAAAGTGTCATGGCTAAGACTGGGGAATGGGGATTCGAACAAAACGGGACCGGTTTAAAATGCAATTCTTCTCCCCCCGCTTTTGCAAAAGCGAGGGGACATTTAAACGCATTCGTCTGTCAGTCTATCCACCCGCATTTCACACAAAAAGAACTATATGCGGTATTAACCAACATTTGCCCCCCAAAATCAAACTTTGATGGAGTAATATTTAAGTCCTTAAGGTCAAGATCTAGTAAATGAAGGGTGCCTACAGATTTATCAAACTCGAGAAATAAATTCCTTTATTGATGCTTTACAACTTTAGCTTGGTCAAGTAAGGTGTTTCGGGGCATAATTTGTACGGAAACAAGATGAAAAACTGTA
Organism: Saccostrea cuccullata; assembly: GCF_032062105.1. NCBI lineage: Eukaryota > Metazoa > Mollusca > Bivalvia > Ostreida > Ostreidae > Saccostrea > Saccostrea cuccullata. The sequence continues at coordinate 16,571 of NW_026928863.1, read as the reverse complement.
TTTTAAACTGTTTTTTTCAATGAAAAATTAAGAAATCCAGTCATGAACTTGGGAGTTTTTTTCGTATATGACAAAAGAAATGTAGCCAGATTGCCTACAGTCTCTCAGAAAACGGTTATTAGTATGTTCATGGTCCCTTCTTTAAATCAATATCAAATTTAATATAGATATCCGGTTTACTTTTCATATGATTTCAAATTGAATGTCATGAAAACACCCTATTTTTCTACATAAGTCTGCTAAAGCCGTAAAGTACGGGAAAAAGAAAGTTGAAACTGATTATGACGTCATAATGGATCTAGCACCAAAAAATTAGCCTAAAGTAATTTACTAGATCTTGACCTTAAACACGGGAGTATATGCTGACTTCAAAGCACTGAATAATTTCATAAGTAATGACGTCATATGTACGTAATGACGTCACAAATATGACGTAAATTTCAGTTTTTTATGAATTTTGCAGAAAAATGTACATATTTCGTCGATATTTTAAATAAAAGTCACCGAGCGCATGTGTGTTCAGGATAAATATTTTGATATAATGTGTAGAATGATAATATCAATGAAATATGTCAATATTGTTCCTGAACACACATGCGCTCTATAAATTTTAAAGCTTAAATTGTTGAAATTTTGTCCATTTTGTCCTCTTTCTGAAAAAGGATATAAAATCGGACTAGTTTGTGACGTCATAAAAACAGAAATTGTGAATACACTGCTCTGGAACTATAATATTTTCTGTTAACTTATATTTCTCGTACAATTTATTGAATTCAGCACATTTCAGGAAGTTTTCAAAATTTGACTTTTGTGGGGGCAAACATATGCAATATACCGCATATAGTTCTTTATTAAAAATCTTATTTCATATAAAAGATATTAACATTTCAAATTTTTTGGCGGGTTTGATTGACACATCCTTGTACTTTCACAAATTAATTCTTAATCCTTAGGAAAAGTGGCAATCTTGTTGTGTATAAATGAAAAATATGAATACTATAATCCAGAAAATTCAGAGTAGACATGTTCGAAAGCAAAACAAACACGCAATATATTGTCAGTCCGTGCAGTTGTGGTAAGCAGACTGTGACGAATGAACGCACCCGGTGAATTATAAACATCAACAATAACAGAACTCGTGCCCTGTTTACAAAAACTGTGTACATAACACGAGTGTGCTCGATTTGCTAAACTCTGTACGCAACTTTTAGTTCGGAATGACGATACTTGTGAAGGAGTTTTGCTTTCTAACATTTGTAATGGTTAGGGCCGTGGATATCGGCCTGGATAGCTCAGTTGGTAGAGCACCTGACTAGAGATGCAGGGGTCCCGGGTTCGATTCCCGGTCCAGCCATACATTTTCTCCTTTCCTGTTACAGATTTGGTGCCGTTGACCACCCCTGGAATTGCAGGTGAAAGTCCTGCCAGGGGCAATAAGAACTTGGGTTGTGTCTTCGAGGGCGAAGACCATTTAAGGAGGGAGGAATGTAATGGTTTGGGCCGTGGATATCGGCCTGGATAGCTCAATAGGTAGAGCACCTGACTAGTGATACAGGGGTCCCGGGTTCGATTCCCGGTCCAGCCATGCATTTTCTCCTTTCCTGTTACAGGCTCTAAAAATAACTGACCCAGAAAATAAACAACACCCAAAAATATATAATAAATAGTGGTTCTAGAAAATAAACCTGTTATCTACATATCCCTAGACCAGGCAGGACTTGGGTTGGGGAACACAGCCTCATGGTTAGTTCCTCTTTTCTGTGCTAAGAAAACCTTATGGTTTATGAGCACTATTTGATTAGATACTTAGTGGACTAAGAAAACCTTATGGTTTAACAGTTCTCTAGGTTTTAGCTTAGATTTAGTTTCACGTTTTTCACATGTTAGGAAACAGTTAGGATGTAGGGTATTTAAAGTAAATTTAGTTTCCCCTTTCCAAGTCCAGCCTGGTCTAGGGATATGTAGATAACAGGTTTATTTTCTAGAACCACTATTTATCATATATTTTTGGGTGTTGTTTATTTTCTGGGTCAGTTATTTTTAGAGCCTAGAATTAGTATTGATATTTTCAGATTAACTCTGGAGTGTTGATAGTGTCATATTGGGTGATGTAGCTCATTCCTTTTACATTTTTTTTCATCTCTTTAGGATTTTTGGCTATTTTCATGGGTGTGGAGGCCCAGTAGGGACATAGATTATTTTTCATAAGTTTGCCACATTCCTCCCATTTTTCATTACATTTTTTCAATTATTTATTTATTGAGGTTATTCATTGAGATTATTGAGATTCATTTTTTCAGATTAAATTACATTTTATTTTTGATAAAGCTTCATTTATCCTGTGCCATTTTCAAAGACTTTTCTGTTTGTTAAATTTTGATCATTATTTATTATTTGTTATCATTTACAACGGTTAATTCTCACTTTATTAAATTGATAAAACTTACAACTGTGTTTTCATTTAGCGTTGACCATAGTTCAGAAATCCCCTTACCTGGGTTGATCATTGATAACTGGAGATAGTTTACTCCTTTAAGCCGAGTTGGCTAGTAACTTTGGTAATTTATACACTGAAGAGTTCTACTTCCGGTTACACATTTATACTCTGAATAAAAATTATTTTTCTGGATAAAAGTTTTAATATTTCCCATTAATACACAACAAGATTAGGGCTTTCATACTGCACATGTGTATTATCTGTGACAAGACCTTTCTAAATACAGTGTGATTTCTTACCTCGTGAATTTGATGATTGGCCCACTTTTCAAAAACTATAACCTTTGTCATGACTTTTGAATGAGAAGACACAGGGCTTTCATATTAAACGTGTGCATTGCTTGTGACAAGAAATTCCTAAATACACTATGCTTTTTTATCTTGTGAACTTGACCTTGAAGTTTGAGCTACTTTTCAAAATTGTAAATTTTTTTCCTTCTAACTTTTGATTGAGAAGTACGAAAGCCTATTAGGATCAATCTAGAGAAAAAAAATCAAAAGGCATTATTACACCTTTCTAAAAGGCGTTATTACGCCTTTCCAAAAGGCGTTATTACGCCTTTCTAAAAGGCGTTATTACGCCTTTCCAAAAAGGCGTTATTACGCCTTTCTAAAATGCGTTATTACGCCTTTCCAAAAGGGTTAATATAACGCTTTTTGAAGAACCATCATTTTGCATTTAACAGGCCTGTGCTTTTAACCCCCCCCTCCCCCCTCTAACCACCAACACCACCCCCACTCTACTGGCCAAACTCGTGGGGGGACTTCTCGGTAAAACTTTGTTTAAATGCAATAATTTACCACAGTTTTACACACTGCAACAAAATGTTCAGGAACCAAGCACCCAATAGTTCATTATAATATCTAAATTGTAGCACTGAAGACTTTCCCCCAAAAGTGTGTATGTGAAGGGGGGGGGGGGGTTTTACCCCATTCGCACTCGTAATACTGGCCTACTTGAAAAGGAAAATGGAAAGGCGTTATTTTATGTTAAAAAATATAAAAAATATTTAATTAAAACCATCTTTATTTATGCAATTCTCTATAATCCTGCACATCTCACTGACAACTGTTTGCATTCGTATTAAGAGATTATTCTACTTGTGAAGATACGATATAGGCAGATGTATCTTGGAGCTTTGCTTGCTATGTATTAAAATTCATTTCATTTGAAGATATTTTTCTCTCTTCTTGGAAAAAAGCAGGCAAACTATTTGCATAGGTATAATCGATAATGAGCAATTGAAATCAATTTTCAATTCATTTATTGACAACACCATCATACATTGGCATATAGTCATGAATACAACAATTAACATACATGTACATGAAATAAAATATCAAAGAAAGCATATCAGGTTTGTTGAAGGTTTTCTTTCCTAATATCAAAGCACTTTTTCAAAAAGTTACAAACTCTCCTAGCAGTTCTAATACTTGTAGGATTGATAATGTCAATAATAGGGTTTTCCTTCATGTAACATTGTGCATTGAATATATCGTAATATTGTAATCTACATTGATCATAACTAGGACAATAAAGTACAAAATGGTTTTCATTTTCAATAAAAAATTTACAAAAATGACATACACGTTTTTCTCTAGGAATAGGTGGCCTTGAGTATCTCCCCATTTCAATATGTAGGGTATGAGCACTAATTCTTAGTTTTGTTACGATTGTCCTTTCAGATTTCTTCAATGGTAATTCTAGATAGTTTTGTAATTTATATTCATTTAAATCAATTATATTACTATAAAAAGTTAATTTCCCAGAATTTGATTTAGAAATGTTCTTTAATTGTTCACTGATCTTGTTGATGATCCTTGGTAGAGGTGTGTCTGGTATTTAAAGCTGACATGAACTCTTAAAAAGCCATCATTTTTCATCTTTGTACGACTTACTACATTCCTGTACGCCTTTGTCCGCCATATTTCTTCGATTCCGCCATATTTAATCGAAAATTTTTGGTCACCTGTACCTGCTATATATAGCCTTGTACGATTGCTTCACTTGAGTGATTTTCTAGCCTGACTGTCGACATGTACACATCTCCGATAACAAAGTTTTTAGAAGTCCATAAACTGACCAAATACATGTTTGAAAAGTAGAACTATACCGAGAATTAAATTATTTTTGAATGCATTTGCTGCAATATAGAAAATAATCTAATACGGAATACATACATGTACATCAAACACCCATGCAGGTCGAGAAAACGCGTCAAACGCAGCGATAAAAACATTTACCTGACTACTGCTATCGTTACAGGGATGAGCACATGTCGTTCAAGAATTATCCTATTTTACTTTTATTGAAAAATGCATCTCAGAAGTCATGTAATCCATTGCTAACTCAACAGTAAAAGATGCTTGGACACACGTGGCCCATGCCGATCATTTTATTTAGTCAGGGAAAATATCAAAGGTTGAAAGCTGAGTGGGGTTGATTGAAGAAAAAGTATTTTTTTTTCAAAAATAAACATTACTCTTGTCTGTACATATTGTAAATAAAATTTACGATTAAGTACATGGTTTAACTTCATCAAATTTATAAAAAAGCAGGCATTATTACATTTGTACGAATCATTCACCTTTTGAAGATATTTTCCCATGATATGAAGGGGGGGGGGGGGGTTATGAAACATGCATAACACTCTCATAAAAATAATGTAAGAAAAACGTCTGAAACAGATTGGATTTCTTTATGATCAATTATTATCAAATAAATACTGTGTATTGGCTTTATTAGACCTAATATAATTTGATTTAAAGTTATTTATAATTTTATGCACTATGAAAGAAAAAGTGAGCACGTTCACATACCCCACGCTCTCCCAAAAGTCGAAGTGCTGAAATTCCCAGAAAAAAATAAAGGAATCGTAGATTCCTTGTAATATGCACATCTATGCAGATTGTGTCCAAATATCTGCAAAGTTTGACGAAATTGTTTACAGCGGTTTATGAGGAGTTGCGCTGAAAAACTGCTCACCTCTATATTCAAGATATGGCCAAAATATAAATGTAAAAGTGCGGAAATTCCCGAAAAATAAAGAATTCGGAATTTCCTGGTGATGTGCAAATCTACACACACATTGTCTCCTATAAATATCTGCAAAGTTCGACAAAACTCTGTACAGTGGTTTACGAGAAGTTGCGCTGACCAAAAAAAAAAAAAAAGACTGACTGACGGGTCAGAAACATTATACCTCACGCGTGGGGTATAATAAACGAGTTTGATTCTTTGGTACAACGATAATGAAAATAGAATTTAATGTGAATTAAATTTTTAGACATAAATATTTAATGATTATTAGAAAAAGCATATAGGAAGAGAGAGTAAACTCCTCGTGAGAATTCCACATTCTACCTAAAACTAGCTTTTTAAAAATTCTCTTGTCTGTTGTCCAAGTTCGACACATACGTTTGAGAAGATATTCGAGAGAGTTCCCAATGTTCCCATTCCTGTGATTTATATTTCACGTTTATTATATCCCCCGCCTGAAAAGTGGGAGGAAATCGTTATGTCCGTTCGTCTGTCTGTTACGCTTTGGGATACCCATCTCTTATCCGCAAATCCTCTTACACCACTTAGAGAAATTTAATGAAACTTTCAAAGAATCTTAAGTTTATTACATATTACCATTATGCACCTCCTATTTTACTTTTTGATCCGACACGTATGGGTTTAGCGAAATATGGACTTTGCCATTATAACCATATGGGAGGCAGGGGGGTATCATTTAGTGAGTTCATTGCTCATATAATACAGATAAGATAAGATAAGATTTATTAATACCAATTTGGGGCCCATCAGGGCATACAAGTAATAAGAAAAATATACAAGAAGAAATACATGTACGTGTACGTCTAGTTTCTCTTTCAGTTTGGGCGTTTGGGTAAATTTCCTATCCAAAGTAAAATTATTATTCAATTTATGAAGTTTCGACATCCCGCCTGAAAAAAATCCTTGATCTGTCCTAAGGCATAATAAATGGTACAGCGCAAAGTGCGTAAGATTTAATACCTATCATTGCCCCAACGGGTGGTTACAGAGAGAAAGAGAGAGAGAAAGAGAGAGAGAGAGAGAGAGAGAGAGAGAGAGAGAGTTCAATATACAAAAAAATAAATAATAATTATCCGTATTCAACCAGTGTCAAGTATCCCTACCCTAGCTTTTAAAATTATCCCCCAAATTCACCTACAGAAATTATTTATATATATATATAAAAAAAAAATACCTAGCCTATCAGGCAGGGATACTGAAATCTAGAAATACTTCCTGTAACAACACAATTATAAAACAGTTACATTCCTCAAAATGCACATACTTTGTGGTCGGAGTGACACATTTTAAAAAAATCTCAAAACTGAATTCGGCAGAAATGTCTGTCTTTCAAGAATATTTAAATAACGGTCATGTCAATTATTTTTGTATGCCCCCCCCCCCCCCCGTCCAAAAAATCAAATGCCTAAATGTCAGTCTGAACAGGGGATGGCCTTTCTCCGTGTGTGTATGTGTTAGAAAATGTATAGATAATGTATAGATGTACACATAAAAATTTGTATTCTGGTTAATTGCTTTTAAGATTTGAAGTAAATTATAGCCGTACATCAAATTACTTTGTTTAGATTTGAGATTAGTACTAAAATAATCAGTTATAATTGACAAATGAATTTTGCGACGCAAACCAACTGCAGACTATATACATGACTTTGTATAGAATGTATATTAGAACTACATGTAGATAAACAATTCACAATTATAGCTTATGAACATCAGTTATAATTCCACCCCCCTTTCAGCCGCGCAAATAGCAAATAACTTCTCTTTCCACTTTTGATATTTTCCCTGACCAAAATCTGATCAGCACGGGCTAAGTGTATCGTCGTGCTAGTGTGTACGGAGTAATGACAGTGTGTTTACTATCGAGCTTTTATGGAGTTTATTTCTTTTTTGTGATGCATATTTCAATAAATGGAATTCAGGGTGTATTTCACTTGACTTGTGCACATCTTCGAACCGATGCAGTAACCTTATTACCAGGTATGGGTACGTTTACAGCGTTCGAGGCGTTTTCTCGATATGCATCAATTGCATAGGACCTGCAAATCAAAGACGTTGGTTGTTTTGTTCCATTCAAATGATATAATTTCAAAATGTGTTTGCAAATTTTACTGCTTTTTATTTCAAGTTTATTCTGCATAAATTGGCGCACTGTAAAAATACGTACTTATCCAAACTTGCATTTTTTTTCTTTTGATTCAAATCAATAATCATTCAAAAATATGATTATTATGTTGTTTATTTTGTTTTTGAAATGTCTTGATCACCTCAGGTGTTCTCATATGCTTTACCATCGGAGATGTGCACAAGTCGATACCCAATCCAAAAAATCGTTCAAGTGTAACGAGCGCATTGGGGTATACATCGTCACAATGAGACAAGGTATCTGAAAGAAATATGGCGGAATACGGCTAGAGTTGGTATAAAACAAGTCGTACATAGATGAAAATGTTGCGTTTTTAAGAATTCATGTCAGCTTTAAGAAGGACTTATATAGTTGGTTCAACATTGAAAATATATGACGCATTTAAAAATCTTTTTTTCCTAGAAATCTAAATGTTATCTGTTTGAATTATTGTTTTAGAAATTAGTCCTATATCTATGGTGGCATATTTCTGCCCCCTACATGCAAGATAAATTATGTTAACATGCAACATAATTATTTAGACATGCAACATATTTATGTCAACATGCTAGTTATGTTGCCATGCAAGTTACAAATCTTATAAGAAAATATAATTTAAATATGGGTAAATTTATGCCTGTATCTGACATTCTAGATGCAATATGCAACATAATTATGTAGACATGCAACTTATTTATGTTAACATGCAAGATAATTATGTTAACATGCGACTTATTTATGTCAATATGCAAGATAATTATGTCAACATGCGACTTATTTATGTCAACATGCAAGATTATCATGTCAACATGCGACTTATTTATGTTAATATGCAAGATAATTATGTTAACATGCAACTTATTTATGTCAACATGCAAGATAATAATGTTAACATACAAGATATCGACGCCGTGGAAATAAAAGGTCGTATGTGGAATTTTGGTATTTTACAGGAGGCAATAAAAACTGTTTTTCAAAGAATATATTATACGACTGTGGATCTTAAGTTAAAGGCGGTTTTATTTTCTTTTTAGGACACAAGTAAACACATCTTTAATTTGATTAATGCATGAAAATAGTTAATACAGGCAACTATTTTGCAGATACGACCTTTAAGTATTTAACAATACAGATATGAATTGTCGTAACTGCCACTTACGACGTTATTGTTGAAAGATTACGCAATAAAACAACCAATTTTAGGTCGTAAGTGGCACTTCCGACGTTTCAACATCTTATTAAATCATTCGTTTATAATAGAAATTTTTGTTAAAAATAGATACCAAAAAAATAATTACCCTAAAACACTAGATATAAGAATACAAAACATTTTGAGATTCCCATTTGAGTGAAAATGATCGAAAATTGTAAATGTAAAAATGCAATGTATGTTTCTTTTCAAACTTTAGCATGTATTAACATTAAAGGAACGTAGATAAAGAACATAATCAAACTGAAAAATATGAATATGATAGAAATGTCCCAATTACATCACTGTTCTGTGGAATATTTATATGTCATTTCAATGATACAGCAGGCAAAAAAAAAACCCTGTCATCTCATCCGCTTCGGGTTTTTTGGTTGTAAGAGAGTGCTATCTCTGGTTTTTATGTGCTACATAATACATTTTGAAACGAGGTGTGAATTCTCTTTTGCAAATGCCCTCTCTTAAAATAATTACAAGTGATGATGCCGATTTGTAACTTTGTTACACAATACGACAAACACTACAGAACTGCAAATTTCTTTGTTGCCAGGCGCAGTTAATTTAAATAATGTATGCAAATAACTTCATGCCATATTTTGCATTTAGATTCATTTATATACACATTGAAATTTCTATGGATTTTTCGTTTTACCCGCTCATGACAAGGAGCACATTGCGGATGTGACCGTTCAACATAGGATTCTTACTCCCAAACGGTACCTGATCCCCCCTCTGATATTTGTTTGGGTTCTTCTTTGCCCTCCTCCCAAATTGTGCAGTTTAAACGGACTTTCAATTTAGATACTTAAGGAATCATTGTCTAGTTAGGAGAGTATGCCAGGGCATCAACAATAGTGTGATAATTTGCATAACGGGCGTTATGCTAAAATTATCCCATGTTTCCCACTATTGTTGATGTCTCTGGCATACTCTCCTAACTAGACAGTGATTCCCTATATTTCCATTTCATCATGTTCATTGTGAAATAAAATTGTAGATTTAGACTTTAAAAATGTAGATTAATAGATTTAAATTACACGAGGACTTCCATGCCAATTTCAATAGTCCTCGCACACTGACGTCAAACCAAAAGGCAGCCGCACGAGATTTACATGCATATTTGGCCTCCTTAGCGTCAGACACAGAGACAGATGCGCACGAGATTTGCATGCGTATTAGGCCTCCGTAGCTGCTGACCTATCGACCTGCCTAATTGACATTCCAGCAGAATTATCAAGAAATAAACTCCCCCCCCCCAACTTTCAAAGAGTTATCACAGAGAAAAAAAATTAGAAATGGAAATATTGTTCGTTATCTCCATGTTCAGCTTGAGATAATTTCCCAACAACCATTTTTTTTTCAGTATCATATCACAGAAACCCTCAATATAACGTTGTATAGCCTTATTTTGTTTTGAAATTCAAAGTTAATATACCTTTTGCTAAAGTAAGCAATGCAGACAACTACTTGTGCTGATATAAGAATATATATTTTTTAAAATTTTTCTTTGGACATTGACCTCTCTTTGCTTCTACATGTACATCTTTTGTATTGCTTGCTAGATCCTCTTTCTCCTAGTTGGACAGTTTAGTTAAAAATGCACCATAATATGTTTCATCCTCCTTTTCATGAGAATCAACATCAAAGATATATTCCCTAGATAATATATTGACACACAGGTCAAAAATTGTTAGATCACATTTTTCTCCTAATATAAATTGTTCAGATTCAAAGAAACCGGTTAATCTGCCTTTCTTGAAATGATGTAACTACTTTTGAGAAAAAGATTTGGTGCAATTTAACTGCTTTCATCTGAATGTTATTTTACTAGATTTACGAGTATTTTTCTTTCTTTATAATGTCAAGGCATCAGATCAGTTGAATTGACAACGGATTTTCCCGTTATTTCCCGATCATGACAAGGAGCACACAGCGGGTGTGACCGGTCAGCAGGTGATGCTCACTCCTCCATGGCACCAGATCCCACCTCTGATGTTTCGGAGGTCCGTGTTTGCTCTGCTTCTATTTTTGTATTGTTTTATGGACTTTGATATTGAATACCGTTCGTTGTATCCATATCCTTCTGTATCATTAGATACACCTGTATTGATGCAGTTTCTTTTTTGTTCTTTTTTAAGTTCCGGTGATATAAGCTTGCATCATTCAAATATGGTTTAACATAAACATTTTACTGCCACATGATAACAATGAGCGTGAATCTTCATGAAAAAAAGCTTGTTTTCAAAAATACCAGTTTCATTTTCATCTAGATACAAAAAATCTATCACCTTTTGTGATTAAAAGGGTGCCTTCATTTTAAATTCTTGTGTCTCCTCCTCTCAACATTAGAGTTTAACAATTTTAACCAAATATTTTGGAAAGCAAATATGATCAACATAATTCATTACTTTGATTTTTTATAGCTTGTTTTATATTAAGTTTTTGTCTTTAAGCTAGCTGTCATCTTCTGATTGTTTGTATCTTTTATTCCTGAAAAGTTTGCTCATCTAATGAAGAGGGATTTTTCTTATACTCTTTCTATCTCTGAAATTTAGTTTAACTTTTTGCTACTTTATTTCAAAGGTTTTAAAAGAATTTGTTAGAGAATTCTTCTCACTGTATTTTTTTTTCTGAAAATTTAAATATGTCATACTATCATCATTATTACAATTTTAGCTGAAAATTATTGTTTCTTTCATATTCATTTAAGAGTTGGTTTTCTTAGTATCAGAGTAAATTTTAATGATTGTTTTAGAATAATTCTCGTGTTTGTATCATGTACATAATATATTCAGTATAACTTAATCGCACCTGAATCAAAAAAATAATAATATGGTGTAAAACGTTGGCAAGTGAAATATACTCACAAATTACATCAACTTTAGTGTACATCACTTTAAAGAGCCTTATAACTTCTTGGTTTAGTTTTAGTTGAAAAGTTGCTTAATATAATCTTTAAGTAACATTTGTTTTTTACTTGGGTGCAGATATCACCAAAAAAAAATATATGTTCTTAGTTACATTAAAGATTGTAAATACCTTATTGAATTTTACTTAGAATATGATAAATTACACTTACATTTTTTTAAAAACTGTAAACTTATTACTATTAAATATTTGTTCAATTTAGCGCTTTTGGTGAAAAGTAGCTATTTCCAAATAAAATACATTCTTAAACACGTCTTTGGGCATTTATATAGACCTAGTACATTCAGGGATGTATTAATTTGCTTTGCTTTCTTATGCAGAATACAATTCCTGTCAAAAATATCAAATGTAAACTAAACGTAATATATTTAAAGTAACAATTCTATACTGAGGCAGAAATATGTTAATACTTGTATAATAATTTCTTATAAACTTGTAACTTCTGAAGTATTATTTTTTATCAATGTAATTTTCATATCGAAAGCTATTTAATCAACAATGCAATACTCCGTTATTACATGCATACAAAATCGGCAAACAATGTTTAAAAATAGTTACGGAAGTTTTAATTAAAGGTCGTATCTACCACATACAACCATTCAATTTTAACTCCATTGTACCAAATAATGTCGTATGTGCCACTTACAACCTTTCATATCGATGGGTTGTAGATACGACAAAATAATATTTACTGTTACCATGGTAACTATTTGGAATATAACCACCATTTTTTGTCAGGAGATGTGATCTAATGTTCGCATATTGAATATCTAAAAATCACTATAAGGTCGTAAGTGGCACTTACGACCTTACAATTCCACGGCGTCGATATGTACGGAAACGTATAACCGCCTCGTGTTGTTGTTTTAGAACGCGATATTATGATATAAAAATGTTGTCAAATACAATTACTTCAAGGTTTGTCGATTTAATTATGACAACAATCTCTGACGAAGAATACTATTCTGATATGTTTTAGACGACTTATACACTTTGATGTATCCAAGTTGAGTTTCTAAAGGTCGCACTAAAATGATGTGTAAAAATCAAGCCGCTAAAATTAAAATATCGCAGATATTAGTGCAATGTTACAAATATGACGACTTCGCGAAGATGTCTAGATTTAATCAAAGAGGAAATTCAGCAAAATGCGAACGACTTGTAGCATCAGATTTATTGATATGACGTATTGCATTGAATTGATTCTGATTAAAATAATATAATTCAAATTAAATTGTTATAGCAGTAAAGTAATTGCAGGCCCGTAGTACATGTCTAGACAATACTTTCCTCTTTTTCTAAATGTGTGCTTTTCTTAGGACTCGGGACACTCTTTGAAAACCGTAGCTACGTGCCTGATTTTTATTCCCCGAAATTGATTATTTAAAAAAATATATGATTTTTAAAAATAAAAATCTAAAATTTCATGCTGTCAGTAATTGCAATGTTTTTTTCTCAGAATAAAAAAAAAGACATTTGCAGTTTTTACAGTGTTATAATTCTTTATGTATATGCTTTTTTAAATGTTCTCAAAGATCAACTTCATAAAATTATATGATTTTTTTAAATTATAACATAAATCTGAATTTACTAAATGATTCATAACATGATTGGGGGGAAAATTGTGTCTGTGACAGCACTAACTAATGAGCTTGTGTGTTATTTTAAAAAGAAAGAGGACAAAATGCAAATTATTTCATTCATTTTATCAATCTACACATAATTTTAAAATACATGTATAGAGTAAGTGCAGATGTGAAGGCATATTTAATGCATGACATTACATCAGACGAAAATATTAAATGGTTATATGTTTGCATATGTTCTCCAAGCTAAGAACATGATTAAAGATATCGTTATCATAGTTTGCATTGAATAGTGGACAAGTATTACCAAATATAGTGACTGTCCTTTGAAGCAACATTCATAAGATTTATCATTTAGGGAAGAGCCTGCAAGATATCCTATAACTATTTAAATTATTTCAATATTTAAATCAGACATCAATTCATTGCAATACGTTATAATTAGGATGAAATTCATTTTCTCCTTGTATGTCCTCATCTTAATGTAAAAAGACTTGAACTTTTAAATATTTGTAAAATTAAATGTTAAAATTTTCAGTTTCTATATTATGATAATCATTTTTATTGGCTCATGACTAATTAAGACCCTGACATCCTAATATCTATTGCTAGATTCCTTGATAATTTACCTTAATTGAGGATATTTTGATATGCAAATATGTACTTTTTTCACTTGAAATCACTTTATAATGTTATTGTAACATATATACAACTCATGTATGTTTATTCAGTATATCTCTTATATACTAGTACATTTTTATCAACTGCTCTCATCATATGTAAGATCATATTTGTTCTATCAGTTTGATCCTCCTCCTTCTTTTGTTTGTAATTTTTTCTTTTTGCTCCTCCAAGAGCCCAAATTGGACTGATAAAATATTGTATCTTGTATAAATCTGATGTTATAAGTCGTTTGAATTTTTTTGAATTTTTCTCTTTGATTAAATCAAGTCGTCTAAGCAAAGTTTTCATTTAAGTTATATTGCACTAATGTCTGCGATATCTAGTTTTAGCGACATAATATTTACACATTATTTTATGTGCGACATTTAGGAATTTAACTTGGATACATCAAAGCGTTTAAGTCGTCTAAAACATAGTAGAAAAGTAGCATTCATCAGAGATTGTTGTCATAATTATATCGACAAACCTTTAAGTAATTGTATTTGGCAACATTTTTATATCATGATATCGCGTTCTAAAACAACAACACGAGGCGGTTATACGTTTCCGTAGATATGTAAGTTGTTTGCAAGTTATTATCTTGCATGTTGACATAGATAAGTTGCATGTGAACATAAATATTCTGCATGTTAACATAAATAAGTCGCATGTTAACATAAGTATCTCACATGTTAACACAAGTATGTTGCATGTTGACATAAATAAGTTGCATGTCTATATAATTTACTCGCATGTTGACATAAATATCTTGCATGTCAAGATAATTATATCGCATGTTAACATATTAAGTAAATCGCATCTTCTCATAATTATGCTGCATCTTACTTCTATGATGTCAGATACGGGCGTCAGCACGGGATTTTACCCATACTTAAATCAAATTCCCCTAAAAGATTTGTAACTTGCATGTCAACATAATTATCTTGCATGTATACATAATTTTCTTGCATATTGACATAATTTTCTTCCAGGTTAACATAATTTACCTTGCATGTAGGGGGCAGAAATATGCCATCATATATATCAAATTGTGAAATTCATTTCCCAAAGGTAAGATTTCTGACCCCCCCCCCCCCCACAACACTCCGCCCCTCAGTTGGGCTAAATATGTTCAGTCATGTATTCAAAATAAAGACGTATTAACGCCTTTTGGAAAGGCGTAAAAACGTCTTTTATAAAGGCGTAATAACGCTTTTTGAAAAGGCGTAATAACACCTTTTATAAAGGCGTAATAACGCCTTTTGGAAAGGCGTTATAACGCCTTTTAGAAAGGCCTTATAGCGCTTTTTAAAAGGGCGTAATAACGCCTTTTAGAAAGGCGTAATAATGCCTTTTGGAAAGGCGTTATAACGCCTTTTAAAAAGGCGTAATAACGCCTTTTAGAACGGAGAGGCGTAATAACGCCATTTAGAAAGGCGTTATATTTGACACAATATGTCATAAAAAAATGACATTGCACAAAGACACCGAAAGTGGGGGACCACAGTTGTTTGAATTTGCTTGTTGAAAATAAGAATTAAATCTTAGATTTACCTTTTTAAAAAAAAAAAAATAAAAACAAGTATTTTCACTCATTCTCAATACATTAAGGTTCAAAATATGTCGCCGCAGTTTTAGATCACCTGAGCCGAAGGTTCTTGGAAGTGAGCTTTTCTGATCAAAATTTTTTCTGTTTTCTGTCGTTGTTGTCGTCGTAAACTTTTCATATTTTCATCTTCTTCTCAAGAACAACTGGGCCAATTTCAGCAAATTGGCTGAAATTGGCCAAGTAAACTTGTCACAGAGTGTTCTTGGGTGAAGGGGATTTTGTTCAAATGAATTTAGGGCCAAGCCCTCATTCAAGGGGAGATCATTTTAAATTCTTCTACACAAAAGTAGGAAAGCCAAGATTGGTAATATTTATATGTAAGCATCCTCAGATATAGTGTAAATTCAAATTTGTGCAAATCATGACCCCCGGGGGTATGGTGGGACCACAATTTTAAGGAATGATCAATTTTTACATAGGAATACGTAGAAAAATAGTCTTCTCAAGAACATCAAAGCCAGGATTGATGATATTTATATGAAAGCATCCTCAGGTAGTGAAATCTGATTAAAATTAGATGTTAGATCCGCTCGCATAACTCATGTTAGGGCTTTCATACTTCAAATATGTAATCCGTGTAAGAAGGCCTTTCATTGGATACCAAGAACTTTGACCCTTTGACCTTGACGTTTAACCTACTTTAAGAAAAAACAAACATTGACCATAACTTTTGAAGTGTTAGGGTTAAGGCTTTCATATTTCACATATTTAATCCCTGTGACAGGAACTTTCATTGGATACCATGAATGACCTTGACCTTGACCTACTTAATTTGCATTTAAGAATAGTTGACATGTGCATTACCTGTGACAAGATATTTCCGAGCATGCTATGATTTCTGACCCCTTGACTTTGACCTTCACGATTGACCTTATTTAAAAAAAATCAACTTCAAT
>NW_026928862.1:0-35933 GCF_032062105.1 Saccostrea cuccullata | reverse complement strand
ATAATGTTTTAAAGTTGGTTACGTTTTTGCATGAAAAGAAGACAAAAATTATTTCTATAATCGCCAATGTAGGGAAGCTGAGAAAAAAAAGGTTGTTGTTCATGACTTCTATCTTTAAGATAGATGTATATTGTCTAGATAAATACTCATAGTATGTGAATTGTATATAATTTAAGTTCCGTATTGATGAGTTAAATATTTTATATGTGTAATGGCTTCGTAATTGATCTGCTGCAAAATTGTTTCTTTCTAATGGACTTTTGAGATCGATGACTGCCTGCAATCTTCCTATTCCATTAGTTTGTTAATCATTATTTACATGCATGTAACAGGTTGTTTAATGGTATATCGATACTCTGATAAGAAAGGTAACTCATAATGACAAAAATGTCTATTATCCATTCATAAATGTGTCAATTTTATATGTTTTAACCAATATTTTGCCGCAAACCATGCCTTAATTGTTTCATTCTACCTAACATTGTATACATGTTACATGTTTAAGAAATAAAGTCCGCGTTTTCGTGAATGTTGCAGAATAACCTCCGAGGTCGAGAAATATTGTTTGAAAGATAAAAGCCGAGGCGTTAGCCGAGGCTTTTATATTTCAAACAACATTTCGAGACCGAGGAGGTTATTCTGCATCATTCACGACGACAAGGACTTTATTTCTATTCTACCAAGGGCGATAAATACGGCTGATTGTTTCCTCTATAGAGAAACGAATTAGGTCACCATGTCTCGATTACGCTGTTCTATTTAACACCAGAGAGAAATTTTGTTGACTTACCTATATATGGAATGCAGACGAATTGAGCTTTCGTTGCATTAACAATAGTCTTTTTAAATTACAAATTTGTTCGTAATATGTATTGATCAGTTAAAATGAATATACAACAAGCTAATTCAGAGAATTCGTGTCCCCCGCTTAGGGAAAAAGTCGGCTCCCCCTGACTGAATTTGTAGAATTATTAAATGTATACATGTATACTGAAGCAAATAAAATACATGTATGTCAATATGCATATAAAGATTTGATTGCTTATACTTCATTATGTGTATAGAGGATTTTTTTATATGGAATTTTTATCACACTGTAATGATGATTTTATAGCCTCATAAATTTTTCATTTCACATGCTGAATACTATCATTTAGTAAAAAAAAAGTATTTAAAAAAAAAAAAAAAGGTTCGACCGAGGTTCGATCCCGGGTCCTCTTACACATGAAGCGAGAGGCATAACCACTAGACCACGGAATCGCTTTACTTAGCGTGAAGTATATGCAGAAGTGAAGTCACATACATGTATACATTCATGTTTTCATGTTCGGTATTCTCAAAATTTTACACAATCCATGGTGTTTGATTTATTTAGCCTTTATTAAACAGTTCTAATAGATGTAATAAGAACATAAAGTCCGCCGAGAACCTGTTTTATACGCAAAAACTCTCCTCATGCCACTGCGCTAAATATAGCGACATGTAATACTATAAATACTAATAAAACAAATGGGGCGGGACACTTTGAGAGGGGCGAGAGACGTCCTAGGGACTTTTGATATAAAATTACATTGCATAAGCTCAAAATATTCTTGAAATATCGCCCGGAAATAATAGTATTACACACAGACAGAATGTATAAATTTACTACCTTGAACTTTGACCTTTTGACCTCAAAATCAATAGAGGTCTTCAATAGGCCACAGGGAGTTGTTATATAAAATTTCGTTGCAATAGCTCCAATGGTTCTAGAGATATCGTGTGGAAACGAAAGTGTTTTAACAGACAGAATTTGCTTATTTATGACCTTGACCTTTGACCTTTTGACCTCAAAATCAATAGGGGTCTTCTTTAGTCCATAGGGAGTTGCTATGCTAAATTTCATTGCAAAAGCTCAAAGGGTTCTTGAGATATCGTGTGGAAACGAAAGCGTTACAGACAGACAGAAAGACGGACAGACGGACGGACGGACAGACGGACGGACGGACAAACCCAAATTAATATCCCCCACTTTTCAAGCGGGGGACAAAAACAACCAATCATCTTGTTTTTCTGCTAAAATCACGTTGTTTAATGTGTAGGGAGGTCCGTGGCATAGCCCCGCTTAGCTTTAAAAACCGACACTCATCAGCAACTTGATGCAATTTACAGTGTTCAGATTGCAAAAGACGACACATCGATGCGGTCTAAACAAGTATTTCATTCTACAGCCAAACATGCATTTGAATTGTTCAGATTTGATACGTGTTTCTGATCTGATAATTTTTTGATGACGTTCGTGATTTATTGGAAAATAATGTCCGGCGACTCCTTTGAAGTTTTCAATAACCGTGGTAGAATTCACATTAAACATCGATTAGTACTTTGAATTGTTATTTTTCAAAAGTTTTGAAGGGGAGGGGGTCTATTTCTGCTTTAAAACTTACTGCATGATTATGAACTGAGTTTTTCTTCCTGCTATAACCTTGTAAGCAGTAATTAGTTGTCAGTAAAATCCGCAATACCTAAATTGGAATTATCCTGTCAGTAATGTGAAAATTTTATTCCCCGCGTTTACCAGGGATTAAGTAGAGTTCAATGTATAATAAATTAATTTTAATAGTTTTGAATTTATTTTGTTTGGTTCTGTAGTTGTGATTTATTTAATTTTAAAATTCATAGTTTCAACTCCAAATCTGTACTGGTTCACATAATATATTTAATAATTATATAATCTCAATATCACATGCACTGCAATGTAAAATCAATGTCATTATTAATTGGAGAATAATCTGAGTTCCTTATTTCTTCGGTGGGGTACTTTTAGATGAACACATATCTTCAATATGCTACCAGAATTTAAAATTTGATGCAATTTATTCATTATGTACAAAAAAATAAATAAATGATAATTATACACTGTAAATCATACAGGAGATCCTTGTCTTGTTTTCATCTATTTCTTTATTAAAGCTCTCTATATATGTATGACGCACATTTTTTTTTTAAAATAAAGTTTTAAGAATTTCTCTTTTCCCTTCGTTCCTACTTCCTTCTTCCTGTACATTGTAGGAGGTATGTCTTTAATTATTTATTCGCTGCGTTATTTATATCACTGTTTTGTACAATGCGTTCTTCCTCATGATGTATGTTTCTAGAATGTTGATGTAATTTTGTAAGATTTTGCAATTGAAATCAAAATGTGTTTCCTTTTAGGAATTTAAATAAAAGTGAAAATGCAAAGTTGATTTTTTTTTTATCTTCACTGTTTGATTTTCCAATCCGTTATCACGCAATAATCTCCACAAATAGAGTAAGTACATGTACAAAGGCGTGAGGCTCTACACTTGTTGTGTTAACTTTGTACATTGTCATATATTTAATCGACTTTTCAACATACCAAATGTAATGTCCCATTAATTAAACAATCTTCACTTCGCTTGGAATTCCTTTTTCCCAATCCAATGGCCCCGTCGAGGGGATCGGATCGGACCAAAAAATCCTTGGTTTGCGAAGATATATGGATTCAATGAAAGCTTATACCATGCATTTGCAATCATGTACGATGATAGGCTGAAACAAATTCAATAATTTTTTGAAAATTTGAAAAAAGGAAATGGACAGACATCAACAGTTAGAACACCATTTTTGAAGAGGGGAAGGCAGGAGTATCTTTAAGTCTTCATCCAGCATTCTTTTTAAAATCAGTAGAGATCCTCTAATATATCTAAATATAAAGAAGAATATTTGCAGAAAAATCATTAAATCACTTGTTTATATATTGCTTATAAATCGAAAATAGAAAGTACATGTATACAGTTATAGTGTAACAAGTGACCCTGGCTACGTACTTTGTAGATAGTTGATGTTGTCCCACTCTAGAAAGACAAGAACGCAAACCTCCACAAACTGCAACCCACCCACCCCCCCCCCCCATCTCTCTCTCTCTCTCTCTCTAGCCCCTCTACCGAATTCAATAATATTGTAGAAAAAGAAATCAGAGAAAATGTAAGACAATTTAAATTTTTTTCCGAGGAAAACATTTTTTCTGATATAATAACATACGAGGTGCTATCAAAGAGTTCGTGGACAAGCGCCATAAAATTAAAACCGCTTTAGGTACGCCAATGATTTTTAAAATATTAATTATCATCATCTTTTCCAACTATAGAATAAACCACAACTCAAAAGATTTATTTTTAAATAAATAAGTAGAGTTTTTGTAAGCAATGGTATGTCCAAGCGGTGCAACCTCTCAACGACGTTTTTTTTTTTCGACCTAAGTGTCACTAAGATAAACTGGTTTGATATAAATATTTGACTTCCAAATATCCCGTTAATTCAGGTAAGTGTTGGGACGCTATTGTTCCATAAAATATGGAATTTTTACTTCATTCTGAAAGGGGGGGGGGGGGGGTCCTTTTCCAACTTTCTATAAAGTTTTGTTCATGGAAAAACTGGTATACACCTAGGAATGTTCAAACGGGCTACGGAGAAATAATTTGCATCCACGTTACTTGTTTTTTAATGCTAAAATAGAGTGGAGAGAAAAGGGATGCAAAATTAACGTCGATTTGTAGTCAAAGATTTGAAAAATCTATCACGTCAAATAATGACGTTGATCATGTGTTTTGACTACACTGTATATTGAACTCCAAAAAGCAAGTATGCTGGCACAATCAAGCGATGTTCTCTTCCAATGTAGAAATCCATTTGCAATAATAAAATCATTGAAAGCTGCCGGGTAATCATATAATGTCGTTTTGATTTTATAATAATTTAAGAAATAATGAACGTATCAAGCTAAAATTTTCTACATTTCTTTATTTTTTGTTGTTTTATGTTCCCTATAAATTTTGTATGCTCAGACAACATAGTGCTAATTTTATAGGCACAGTCCACAAACTTTTTGATAACCCCTCGTATGTCCGTCTCCTATTTTGCCATCATGCCGATAAAATGTTTAACTAATCGGTCTGCCCCCAAAGTCTCCCAAGTAATACACAATATACAAAAATGTACAAGATATACACATCGAATAACTCCTAGAGAAAAGAGAGGAACCGAGTGTTCCAATTGATTTTAACACACCATTTTACTTTAAAATATCGTTCTGTAAGGCCTTTCAAACAGAATACCCCCAGTGGCATCCTTGCTTACTGCAAATCTCCTTTCTTACACTATATATTATTTTTTCTAAAAAAAAAAAAAGATTTAATGCTATGATAAAGAAGAAAAAAAAATTCTATGTTAAGAAATAAGCCGATTATATTTCCATAAAAATATGCAACTGAAAGATAACTGAACGTTCACTTAAATGTTGTCCTGATATTTTTAAAAATCTATTTTCGATTTCAAGTTTTAACGGAAAAAAGATAAGCAATTATCTTAAAATATATAAATAGTTGAAGGTCCTTGTACGGATTCATCATTATTTAATATAAAATTTAATATATAAAACAAGAAGGAGGCGTCAACAGGACTAAGAATTTTTTGAACATTACTTCAAGAGAAATTTGTACGGGAAGGTAAGATTTTAAAATAAAAGATTAATGTGATGTTTTGTCAGTAGTGTTTGTTCAATTAAATATTTATTTCTTCTCTTAAAGGGGGAGGAAATAAGCACCTCCTTCAAATTTACCTGGTCTTAGAACCTCTGTCAATCATCTGAAATTAAGTCTGGGATTGGATACTTTGATTTGATTGACATTTAGTTTGCTGCTGTTGTGTATATCTTGTGTACCTTGTCTCGAGATCGTACCGACCATCGAATTAACTTTCAGGCTTTTGATGCCTACCGCACATATATACCGGG
The DNA here is from genome assembly GCF_032062105.1 of Saccostrea cuccullata. Classification (NCBI taxonomy): domain Eukaryota; kingdom Metazoa; phylum Mollusca; class Bivalvia; order Ostreida; family Ostreidae; genus Saccostrea; species Saccostrea cuccullata. The sequence goes on along the minus strand of NW_026928862.1, from coordinate 30,139 downwards.
TATGCCAAAGTGATAAAGAAGCAAACAAATCGTTCTTTTCTCTTTTTTAATTCATAAGAATATACCATAAATATAATCAATCTATCAAATAATTAAATAAATGACAAGAAAAATCATGGCTATATAATATATATTATAAATTCAATTTTAAAAGGGAGGATTCCATATCACGATTACAATCGATAATTTTAATTTCCGTGTCAAAACATGAAATAACGTACATTTATTCCTCAATTAATTTACAAAACAAACCGACCTGCGTTTGAAGCTAGTATCATGGAATTAAATAAAATTATTTTCTTAAAACAAGTATGACATCATTGTAACATTGTTCATGAGTCAAGTGAAATTTATAAGACAAACCTGTATGTGTCGCTTTTCTTCGAGACACGGTGACGAACTAACGGTATAATAATAAGTTTTAAAAGAGAAATTACTTGGAATATAACATCTTGCTTATTTTATTTTTAAATTGTTTGAAATTAATAATGAATCATGAAAGAAAAAAAAAAACATGCAGATGATTCTTTTCCCGTTTCAAAGCTGTCGGGGAATCAACCCGGTCCGAACTCTGCGTTATGGAAAAATCAAGTAGGGTTTATCTTAAAAAGATTTATTTAGACAATAATATTTCTACTTCAACATTTTATTCTCAAAACATCGCTTCTAAGTCTCATTGTTATTTACAGACTTATTTAGAGACTGTTTCATGAATCACTTTCTTCTTTCCTTTTGCGTAGACGACGTGTAATTTGAATTACTTCCGTTTTTGTCGCCAGATTACAACGACACATTTTGGTGCTAAATGTATTTTCGTTGTAACACTTCATTAAGAAACACACTGTATATAAAAAAATGACGAATTATTAAAAATACGCAGGGGGAATAAGGAAGCATACAAAATATTCTACCTTGGCTAAATCAGTGCTGCATTATGACGTCATAGTAGACAAGATGACGTCAATTTTAGAAATCAAGTTTTCGTAATATTGGTATTTTGCTATGTAATTTAACTCTACAAAATGATTAGAAACATGTAAACATTTACAAAAATAAAATGTTTTTATTTTGTTATGCTGTTTCAGTTATTATGAATTAAATTTACCACCGATGACGTCATATGTGTACATCAAGTAACTTGGAAATTGATCATGTCGTGTAAAGAGAATTTGGCTAAGACGGCATGTTAAAAGATACGTAAAATGGAGTTTAAAAGAAAATATCGGAATGATTGTGTTAAATTCATATGGAGTTCAAATAATTATACAGGTATGCTAATGTATTTTCATCGATTATATTCTCTTTTGAAGACAGTCACCTATATTACGTATCTTGGTCGGCCTATCGTTCGTCATTCTTGACCAAAAAATGCAACAGAACAACAACAAGCTGGATATTTCAAAACATACGATTTGTACAGATTGAAAGTTTGCGTTTTGACAAACTTGGAAAGTGCTGCTAGAATCCCGAGTTAAGCATGGTTGTACGAAAAATCTCGATTCATATGTATAAAATTCAAAACAAAGGGTAAGGTTTCGTGCGAATGTGTGTAATAAATATTTTACGGACAAGATAGTGGGATTCTAGCAGCACTTTTTAGACAAAATAGATGTTTTTCAGCTATATTACGTACTCAAAGAAATTATCAAACTCCGGGGTATTGTTGTTCTGTAAGCATTTATATTAAGGAAAATTTAGCTATATATAGAAGTCACGTGATGCCGTGGCGGTGATGCACGTATTTGCGTTAGACACGCTTTTATCTGTATGCAATAGTAAATAACAGTTTACGTTTATCAGTGGTTTTGATAATTCATTAAACTGAATTTTCTTCAAAAAGTCTAAATTTCCCGAGAAATTACTTATATGTTTCCTTAACATACTCGCGTAACAATTACTAGTATTTTAAAGAAACAAGAGGCCCACGGGCCTTATAGGTCACCTGAGTATTGTGTAACAACTTTCAAACAATTAAATTTGGTTTGTGTTTTAAACCAGAGGCCATGAAATTCAATTCACAATCTACAATTTTGAAAGAGGCACCATTGCTTATCATAATTATTAACTTAGCTTACTCTATTTACTTAATACCCAGAGGTAGATCAGAGTAACAAAAAGAAAATGCACTTCCATTTTATACCCAGTTGTGTACCTCACCCTAAAGGAACCACTGATCCATGGGCCACATACCAGTATTTCAAAATTTTGAAAATGTTGTCATAAAATGGTGGATTAATACTAAAGAGCAGATTTCAAAGCATTAATTTATTTTCAGACTATGTAACCCCCCCCCGACTCTGGGGGCATAAAAAAAACCACTTTGCTAGATACACCATTCTTCATCATAAATGTATGTATACTTGGATCATTGGCACAAAACCCAGAAGCAAAGGAAAACCCAGAAGCAAAGGAAAATATTTTCAAAGAATTAATGTATTTTTACTATATAATCAATAGAGCCCCGCCCTAACACCAGAACACCTAACCCTGGGGCAATAAAATTCACAATTTTGGAAGAGGCACTGTTGCTCATCATAACTATGTGCTTAGTTAGTTTATTTAATACCCAGAAGCAGAGAAGAAAATTTTCAAAGAATAAATGCATTTTTACTATATAATCAATAGAGCCCCGCTCTAACACCAGAAACCCTGACCCTGGGGCCATAAAATTCACAAATCCGGAAGAGGCACTCTTGCTCATCATAACTATGTGCTTAGTTGGTTTATTTAATACCCAGGAGCAGAGAAGAAGATTTTCAAAGAAATAATGCATTTTTATTATATAATCTATAGAGCCCCGCCCTAACACCAGAAACACTGACCCTGGGGCCATAAAATTCACAAATCTGGAAGAAATACTCTTGCTCATCATAACTATTTGCTTAGTTAGTTTATTTAATATCCAGGAGCAGAGAAGAAGATTTTCAAAGAAATAATGCATTTTCACTATATAATCTATAGAGCCCCACCCTAACACCAGAACCCCTGACTCTGGGGCCATAAAATTCACAAATCTGGAAGAGGCACTCTTGCTCACCTTAACTATGTGCTTAGTTAGTTTATTTAATACCCAGAAGCAGAGAAGAAGATTTTCAAAGAAATAATGCATTTTCACTATATAATCTATAGAGCCCCGCCCTAACACCAGAAACCCTAACACTGGGGCCATAAAATTCACAAATCTGGAAGAGGCACTCTTGCTCATCATAACTATGTGCTTAGTTAGTTTATTTAATACCCAGGAGCAGAGAAGAAAATTTTCAAAGAAATAATGCATTTTCACTATATAATCTATTGAGCCCCGCCCTAGCACTAGAATTCCTGACCCTGGGGCCATGAATTTCACAATTTTGGTAGAGGATTCAATGCTCATTACATTCATGCCAACAGTTTGCCTGCTTGATGTCCAGGAGTAAAGAAGAAGATTTTTAAAGATTGCAATAATTTTAGTATTGGCCCCACCCCTCAGGCCCCAGGGGGGCGGGGACCATGAAATTCACAATTTTTGTTCCCCTCCATCCATAGATACTGTATACCAAATTTGGTTGAAATTGGTTCAGTGGTTGCAGAGGAGAAGCTGAAAATGTTCAAATGTTAACACACGACACACGACGCACGACACACGACGCACGACGCACGACGACGGACGAAAACGGATAGCAATAGGTCACCTGAGTTACTCAGGTGACCTAATAAATTAAGAAGGATTCTGTCTGCAACAAAAAATGCTTTATTTCGCATTTCAATTCATGTGCTAAACAAAAAAAAGTCCTCGGTTTACAAAGTCGTATGAAAACGCATACAGGTAATACACTCAGGGGCTCAGGCAACATCCTGTGTATATAGGTAGTAAACACAACCCAGCGTCATTCCCTCGGGGTTTCTCAGCCGCTTTGATTAAGCTCCACCCCACACCAAACTTACCTGAGGAAAACCGTACGGTTGAAAACCTCGGCCTTTAAGAATGTCCCTTATTATTACATTAATTAGAATCTAAAGCTTAAGAAACGTATTAACAAATTCATTTCAGAAAAAAAATGGGAAACGAAAACTCTGTGCCAGTAGTTTCTCAGTACAAGTCCCTATGCCAAGCTCTTGCTGGCGATGTTGAAGGAGCCCGGAGAACACAGGAAGAATTTTCCAAGCGATGTCCAATCGTCTCCCAAACTCGATCTGCCGTAGAAGCCATATGTGGTAACGAATAGGCGGCGGTAGAAACGCAAGTGGAATTCGTCAGAGGAATAGTCGAGAGTGCGAGAGGTTTTAGTTGTACTCCTGCGTCATCGAAAAATGCTATTTGTAAAAACTAAAACTGGGTATTTCTGCAGGAATTTGTTGAATAAAGGAACAAATTAATATCCTTCATGAAACTTTGTGAGACAACTTTACTGTTTTTGTTTTTAATTCAATTTAACCATTTTTTTGCTGAAAATTAAGCATTGCTTTATAAAGAAAATGATTTTTGTTCGAACAGTATTTTGTTGTCTTTTGCTACATATGTATATGCAGAGAGTGCTTAACGATGTTCAAAGGACAATTACTTATGGTTTTATATATAAAGAATATACATAAATAGCACTATGTAAATAATTTAAAAAAGACAAATACACTGTAAACATCTTCAAGCAATCCTGAAAGGTTGTCTTATAGGTTAATTATGACTTAGATGTAAATGAGTTAATCCTACATCTATAATTTGCGAAATGATACAAGGATAATTTAATTCCACGTTGTTAACATTCCACGATTTCTAATAAGGTATGAATTGCGATTGTTTTAATTTCAAACTGCAAGAAATAAAACAAAATTATAACAGATAATTCAATTCATGCCGCTATGATAAATCTGTTAAATTTAACACTGTTGGATAATTTCACAGATCCCAGCGTATTTACGGATTTTTTGCAAGTCAAAATCTGTGATTTTGTGCCATTTTTTTTTCGCCTGGTAGTGCTGCGGAAATAAACAAAACAACTTTTTTGCGAGAAAGGGGACCTTCCTACATGTGGCCTAAGATTAATTACTGGTCAGTTTCTAAGGAGAGATTCATCGTTGTCTTTGATTCATTCTGTGGAAATTATCCTCATAGAACCTATTTCGGTGGATGCACAGATCGTTTTTGGCAGAACTCGTCACACCCTTTAAGAGATTGTGAACGACAACACGTTCCTATAAAGAATTTGAAGCACGAGGACCCCCTTTCGCCCCTTCGCCCATGCATAAGTATTGGAGAAGTATTAGGAATGCAGTGATTGTGCATTCCCGTCAATTAAGGGCAGTATTTATTTTTTGGTCATTAAAACAAATAATGTTTGTACGTTTACATACTAGGATCAGCTTTAAAATCACTTTTTTTAAATTCTTATGACATTTTGGTTTAGCTGCAAGCTTTTATATAAACAAGCTAACTGGCGGTGTAACAGAGCAAATCACTTATATAATTATAATTGTTACACATATGTACCTGTTACAAACCATGGGTTTCCTTAGAGTGAGTTGTCCTTCTAATGTTCAGAAAAGCATTAATGTATAACTGTTCAGTATAACAGTTCTAACGCCCTTGTTGTTGATATTCAGTAAAGCATCACCCTATATATTCTCAGAATAACATAATAACACCACTTTAAAAATGCTCACTATAGCATTATAGCACCACTCTGCTCAGTATAGCATTTAAACATGTCTAAAAATACTCACTATAGCGTTTTAACATTACTCTTTAAATGCTCATTATAGCATTATACCATTACTTCATTAGTGATGAGTATATAACAAATTTGTTATAATGCTCAGTTATATTTGTAATAATGCAATACTTAGCATTTATGGAGTAATGTTATAGTACTATACTGAGCATTCGTATTTGATCTGCCTTGAATTTGTTTTTGACTTTAGAGATCACTGTTTTTGTTGAGTAAAAATATTCGTTTAACAAATACAATCAAACAATAATATTTCATTATTATGTAAATCGTTATCGACATGTACATGTATGTTAACTATTCTTTTAAGGACCACCATATTAAAAAATTTTATCTGATCAATTGGGAAATGTACAAATTAAACATATATAAACCCGTGCTACTCCACCATAGTTATCATTATATGTTCTACAAAGTGCACAGAAATCATTTCGGCCAGGGCCGTAATACGGTATTAGATAGCGGATACTATCACTTTAAATACACAAAAAGCGTTTATGACGTACACAGCGGGATATCGATATCAGTAACAGTAATGTTTATGTATACTAATTTACATATATCAAGTACATTCTGTTTTTAACTTGTGAAAGCTGCAAGATGTTAAAGTTTAAAAATACATCATTCTAAAAATACTTTACATTTTAAAAGTACAATTAAACTTTTGTGAAAGAAACTTAATATTGTGAATTTTTTATCTAATTTTATGAATAAAAAAAATCATGATAAATTAGCTTTTTTTTTTTTTAAGTATTTTATAATCATTTTATATAATATTCTACATGATAAGATATTTTCGATCCTTCTCAGAGGAGTACATTTCTTTGAATAAAAGAATGTGTCCCTGTTTCTGATATTGTCATCATCCCGATAAGAGATGTATAAATAATCAGTCTGTCCAAAAATTCCTCACAATGAACATACAATATACAAAATGTATACAAAATATATGTATATACACTGCCCAACTCCTCGATACAATCGACGAAGTGGGTTTTTCAATACAAATTCATTGAATTAATACCCTACATATTTCAAGACTTTGTAGCGTAGACTTTTAAAAAGGAGGTCCTCGGTTTGATACTGGCTCGCTGCAAAGTCTCTTGTCCCATTTTTTATTTCATTTTTTTTTTATTAAAATAGATTAATTTAATGCCATGATAATAGGAAAGATTGCAATAAATAATATTGCTTTGCGAATATAAGGATTTTATTGGAATAATCTATTACCATTTGTATATCTATAGATTTTATTAAGGTATCTTGCTAGCAAGTATTTTGAAATGCATTTTACTCACAATCGAAGTATCTTTTTATTATGTGTTTTGTGTACTGTTGATGTCGTAATATTTTCAGAAATCTATTTTCGGTTTCATGTTTTAACGGGAAATGATAAACAATAACATTAATACATATATAAATAGTGTGAGTCCCTTGTACTTACTCCTGTACTTTCCCATCATAGCTTAATATATAACTTAGTTTATAAACCAAGACGAGGCCGTCATTATTTTGCGAAATCAATGAATATTATATCAAGTTTGTGGGATAAGGTAAGGGAATGATTTTTTTAATAATCATGGCGATGTTTAGTCAATTTTTCTCAATTAATTATTCATCTCTTCTCTGAAAAAAAAATGTCCGTAAATTATTCCTTTCAGAAAATGGGAAACGAAAACTCAGTACCAATAGTTTCTCAGTATAAGTCCCTTTGTCAAGCTCTAGTCGGCGATCCAGAGGGGGCACTCATGACACAGGAGGAGTTTTCCAGGCGATGTCCAATCATCTCCTAAGCTCGATCTGCCGTAGAGGCCATATGTGGTAATGAAGAAGCGGCCGTAGAGACGCAAATGGAATTTGTGAGGGGAATAGTCGAGAGTTCAAGAGCGCTAACTGGTGTACCCGCGGCACAGAATAATGCCATCGGTAAAAGATAAATCTAGTTATATCAGAAAGAGGTCACAGGAAAAAAGTGGACAAAACCCAATTGTTGATTAGAACAAAATGATTAAACAACTTGACTATTCTATATTATCTTTAAGAAGTAATATTTTTTTTATGATTTCCAGTTTAACTGGGTCAATTTTTTTCATTGTTTTCTTTTTGTCTGGAAATTTGATATGATTTAAATAATCACGAATAAAGTTTTTTTTTTCTGGGTATAAAATAGATTTTAAGGTAATTGAAGGTATTTATCACTGTGTTTTAAATGAGAAATTTTAATATATAAGTATAAGTTAATCAAATCGACTTTAATTAGATTTTTTAAAAGTCATTTTGAATACATGCATGTGGAATCATTGAGAAGCTCAGCGTATAAAAAACAGATTAATTTAAGAGATTTAATTTGAATTCACGTGTGTACATATTAAAATATTTATAACATTACTGCAATTTCTTATTAAAAATCAAGTAAGAACAGCCAAATGTCAAACAAAAAAATGCAAAGGAAATCTAAACTAACTAAGAGACTTATTGTTCACAGAACAATAAGAGGTCTTTCCACCTTTTGAATTTCAATTTCATTTAATATTTATCTATTTAAAATTAAATTTCATAAAAAAGAAACGAGGAATGTCTTAAAAGAAAACAAAAATAGAAAATGATTTTTTTTTTTAAGTGACCTTGACCTTTGACCTTCAAGTCATATTCAAGGTCAAAGGTCAAGGGTCACATTGTAATTAACCCCATGTCTCTATGACTTATAGTTTTAAAGTTATAAGGTTTAATAGTAAGCACAAAAGCATTTAAGGGCAGTAACTCATTCAAGGAGTCACCAGATCCTTTTGCACTTGAACATAAAAGTTTTGCTTAAAGTCCAATAAGACATTAGAGAAGGTTTCATGTCTTTGCGGTCTACAGTCTTGAAGCAATAGCAATAAAAAAAAATTTGCACAAGGGACAATAACTTTTAATAGGGTCAATCTTAAGGGACAAGAATGAAATCTTTGACACAGTTTTAAGAGTACATATTAATGGTGCATAGACATTAAGCATATGTTGAAAGACAAAAGATATATAAAAAGAGCTAAATTTCTCAGTATTGGAATGACCTTGACCTTTGACCTTTACATGAATTTTAAGCTCAATGGTCAATGAATCTTATGCAGTTGGGTTCATGTCTCTACACCATCTCGTTTTGAAAATTTTTAATTATTTCTAAAAATCAAAGACTTTCAGGGGCAATAACTCATTGAAGGAGTCACCGAAGACTTTCACAATGCATACATTCGAGAATCCTCTCAATTAGTCAAAGACTTTGGTGAAGGTTTCATATTTGAACTGTTTACGGTTTTGAAGGAGTAGCGATAACAAGGTTTTTCGCACAAAGGGCAATAACTTTTAATAGGGTCAATCTTACGGAATACGAATTGAATCTTTAAAATAGTTTTAAGAGTACATATTAATGATGCTAAGACAATTTGTATAAGTTAAGAGACAAAAAAGATATAAAAAGAGCTTAATTTCTTAATTTTGGAATGACCTTGACCTTTGACCTTTACATGAATTTTAAGCTCAAAGCTCAATGAATCTTAATATGCAGTTGGTCTCCTGTCTCTACACTTTCTCGTTTTGAAAATTTTTAATTATTTGTAAAATTCAAAAACTTCCAGGGGCAATAAATCATTGAACGGGTCAAAGAATACTTTCGCAATGAATCAATGAAGTGTCTACTAAATTAGTCGAAGAGATTAGTGAAGGTATCATTTCTCTACGGTTTACGGTTTCGAAGGAGTAGCGATAACAAGCTTTTTTGCGAAAGGGGTAATAACTCCGAAAGGGGTCCAAGTTCATTTACGCAGAGTCAACTGCAAAAATCTTTTACGGAGTACATTCTTATGGAATAAAAATCTTTTCGATAAATTTTGAAGCTCAAAATCACATGTCGGAAAAATAATAAAAAATAAGGAAAAGAAGAAACAGAAGGAAATCAATAGGAAAGGTGGAAAGACCTAATTACTTAATTTGTGATCAAGCTTCAGTTTGTTTTTGGCATAAATAACAGGCTAAACTTATATCTTTACCAACATATGCAATCCCATAACTCATTCTAAAGTGAACTTCTTTTATTGCATGTGACTTAAAAAGCTGCATATAATTATGAAGAAGATCTGAAGGTCATACATGTTCAGCAGTTGGGAATATAATAGTTTTTTTTCATTGCGGGCATAAACTAAGCACAACAGATCTTAAGAAAACCATTAACAATCGTTAATACATGTTCAAATCATTCTATATTTCTTGTTTAGAGGTGCAAACAAGAAAATACATTATTTTCACTTCACTAGTGTTGTGTAATCTATCATGTAGTGGCATTATCATTTTTTATAAAGTTATGTTCATTTCCAGTTGTTACTGGTTAATATTATACTTTCCTGTAAATTGATCGAATCTGGGTCGTGGGGAAACATTTATTTTGTTAAAACACTATCACTCGCTGAATAATGAAGTCAAGAAACGGCAGAAGAAGATCACACACTAAAAAAAGGAAGAAGGTAGAAAAGGATCAAATAAAAAAAAAAAAACAAAACAAAACAAAAAAACAAAAAACAAAAACAAACAAACAACTGGTACAACAGCAATATGTTAGGTTGATTGTACATACATTTTTTTTCTTTATTGATTACAAGTGCAAAATATGAGTCAAGATAAAATAGAAATCATGTAATAGACAACCAATGAGTCTAATTCTAGGCCTCCTGTATCATTCGCAGCACTGTTGAGGTCTATCATAAAGAAATCAATGTAATATAGACGTGCTGAAAACGGAAACTTTTTAAAACGGAATTATTTTTTTCAATGCCATTTTATTATTACACAACTTTTATCCTTACTGAAACAACATAATATACCCCACTCTGTCCTGAACTAAGTTTGGTCCCATTAATGAATAGTTATGTGATAAATGCACAGTATGTGTTCTGAATGGAGGTCATAAACAAATTTCAATATCCCAATGGCATATTCGTGTTGAAGTTAAAAAATTAAGATACAATTAATTATACCTTGTACTTTCTAGAAAGTGCTGCTGCTTTATATAGAATTCTCATTTTTTTAGTTAAAATCTCAAGTAAATATGCCCATTTAGAAATATGTATGACCTTTACCAAGTATTTTATGTCCTTATTAAGTAACACTCTCGATTTAAAGAAAACAGCAGCACTTTTTTAAATTAAGGAAATCATCCTTTATTTATGTTCAAAAATTGTCTAACATGTATAAATAAGTATGCTCTTGCGAAAAGGCGGTTTTATAAGCCACCTCAATGTTAAACATGCCAAACCTGTACACATAAACACGGTAAAATTAAATACATACATTCTCTCGCTAATTATTGAAAATTTGCGCTAAACAAAGGTTTTACATTTGTATTACTGGTAATAGCTTATCTCAAACCTGTAAATGATATTCTGTTTGATTAAAAAAAATGCATTAAACATTGAATAAAAATATAGGCATTGCATTATCTGCCTTTCACAGCACATAAGATACGTCATTTTGACCAAAATGACGTCATGTCGACAAGTTCGCTGCGATCAGTGATTTGTTTATAAACTGTTATATGGAATTTAACTAGCAACTATTTTTAATGCATTAATAGGTTGTGATGTTGTTTATTATGCAAATACATTTTAAAATTTCAAAGTATTTGATTTTTAGGTATTATGAGAAAAACAAAATGTACCTATTTTTGTGTGATATCACAGAAACATTTCCCGTAGAGATTAGGCCTCGATCCTTTTTTTTCAAGCCTTAACAAGTCAGCGTTGCTCCCCTCTCTCAACGTCATTAACACACTCTCTGTCTTTCATTCTCCCCCCCCCTCCTTTCTCTCTCTAAAGAGAAATATATAAGCTCCTCATTGTACGACCTGATTCCTCTCACCATTGCTAATATTTCATCCACTCATACATAAACATCAATTTTCTGTTGTCGCCAAAAAAGGTGGTTGAGATGCAAATATAAATTTCTGTGAAAAAAAATTGCGAATTCGAGCGAAGGATGCAGAACAGATGTCTTCATCCAGAGGTAATGGCCCTTGTTTAAGTTCATGCCTTAAGAATATCTTTCTTGTTTCGACCCTTGTACGATTGCGGCTGTAGTAAGAAATATAAAGGTATCTTAGAAGACAACTTCTGGTCAGCTTTGCACACTGCTTTTCTCAAAAGGGTATATTATCCAGGCCCCGAGACCATGAACTGAGAATAGGCCTAAGTCAAAATTTCAAATCAGTGAAACTTTTAAAATAAAAAATTCAAAATGAAACAAAATTTTCAAGGTATATTTTTATTCAGATATGTAACAAACTGGAAAGTTTTAGGCATCTTTTTAAATAATTATTAAAATATTCAAAATCTAAATTTTGACTTAAGTCTGGTCTCAGTATATGATCTTGGATCCAGTACGACGTCGCCTCAATCCACAGATTGTTTTTGCACAATCAACAAATCTTTGTATTTGGTTTTCAATAAAACAAGGAAAATGACATTAATTCTTAAGAGTTTGTATTAAGAAAATGAAAATTGCAATTTCGCAAGAGTGCGAGAAATTCTTTACAATTTCATCCCAGATGATTCACATAATTTATTTGGATACAGACTCGCGTGACAAAAAAAATAGTTCATTTTTAGAAGCTTGTATCTGCCGAATCTGGAAACTTTTAATATCAAATATTTCACGATATTAAAACTTTGGGGACTGATTTCATTGCTTTTGCAAAAAAAAAATCGTTTATACAAATACTTTAATTTGTGCATTTCCCTGTGCTTTTCACCAAATAGCATTCATTTAAGGCTTTAAAACATATAGTCTTAACCAGCTGAAAACTACTGCAGTGATAAGGTTTCATAAGTTGAGGGTTGTTGAAGCTCTCCCAGCTCCTGATAATGGACTCCGACGGTCTTTTCATCCATATTTATAACTTCAGTTTGTGAAGAAATGGCACCTTTCTTATTGTGTTGTTTTTCTGTGGTCCTTGTCTTTTTACTATATTGATAATAAAAACAGTAGGATTATTCTTAACTGCTGACATTCATGATTCCACCAAAATATATATCATAACATCTGATGTTCATGCTTTAACTTCAATTTATGTATATCGCTATTTATACTGAACATATTTCTTTGAAAAAGTTCAAGTAATCATTTTTCATAAAGATAAAAACTAAGGTGAATCGTCCCTCAACTAGAATCAACGAATCTTAAATTAATTTGTAATTGAATGTCTCAAAATGAAGGTAAAGATTGGATTTCAAGCAAATTATTTTTTTTGATGCATCTAATCCTGAGAGCAGCAAGAATAGAATACGTTAACAATAACATTTGAACAATTGATATGTCCCAAATAACAGCTGCATTTTAATTATGAACGGAAAAGTATAATGCAGAATTTTGCATTTTTTTCTCAATATACTGCAATACCTTTATTTTTTATTTTCCCAAAATTGATACTTGAGTTTGCAATCGGAAAATGTATCTTTTTCGTGGAAAACACGACAAATGAAATAAAAATATCTTTGATTCCTTTTGAGGTTTCAATTGTTTAACAAGAGTCGCTCCCCAGCTTTTCAGTAGATTTTTGTCTTTACTTCTTTTTAAGACTTTCTGCGTATATACTGATTTTAGTTCTTTCAAAATTTGGACTCTATAGTTCTAATTAAGCTATATTCAATTAAAACCCTAGATGAAATTCCAATAAAATATATTTAGTGAGGAACTATATTTTGATTCATTTTAATAAAAAATATTAAAGAGAAACTTTGAAAATTGATTTATTTGTTAAACGTATAGAGCACAAAAGGTCATATTAATTGCTCTGTAGTGCGAAAAAAACTTTTGGGTTAAAAACTGTGTTTTAGGATTCTACAAAAATATACTTGACGTAAAATTCTCAATATTCTTGTACACAGAAACCAACCTCCTTCACTGCTGATTGAAGAATACCAAAAACCATGGCCAATTATGCTAATCTTTAGAAAATTATGATTGAATAAAAGTTCATTTCATATTAATGTTTACATAATTTTTTTACCCGAAAAAAAATATTATAAATAAATATCTTACCAGTGAAAAATCTGGACCATTGTCAATGCTAAAATAACGATTATAGATAAACATAATGCTGCAAGCATCCCATAAAATCTCGTTTGGTTATCTTCTTCTTTCACCGATGGAACTGTAACAATGACAAGATGTAGAATATGCTTCACCACATACCAAATGTTTTTGAAGACAAAAGCATTAAAGCAACAGCTAGACAGATAGAGAGACAGGTAGAAGAGTGTACAAGAGAATAAGGAAAATGCGAGTAAAACCGACATGTTCAAATTCTGTTTTCAATGGTCATGTTCTTTTTTAAGGGGGGAGGGGTGTTTATTTATAAAACGTATAATGAATTTCTTCATAAAAAAAGATGTTATATATACTTTTTAGAATGAAATGGATAATTAATGTCTTTCTCTTTACTTTTTTATCATTATGTTGACCTCTACCTTCTTTACAGTTTCCCCCTTTCCATCCTGATTGGCAGCCACTCTCACATTGCCCTCTGGTGACGTCACACCCTAATCAAATATACCTTTGTTAACAATTAGCCCCTTCACCGTAACTGCGGTCCTACACTTTTGCAGGGCAAAATAAAAACGTTTGGCGAATTTTTATAAAAAATGACGTATATTAAACAATTACTTTTAAATCATATTTCACCAAACTAAATCATTTTGCCCTGCAAAAGATCACTACTGCAGTTACCGTGAAACATTCTACAGTTTACTATAGTTAACTATAGTACACTCTGACACTATGAAATTTTGATTTACTTAAATGATAACTTTGACACTTTGATTTACTAGAGTGATACCTTTGACAGTTTGATTTATGTAAGTGATAACTATAAAAATATTGTTATTTATTTGAAGGCTTGGAATTTCGTATCTTTCTTTTCAATAGTTCATGGATTGAAATGCCATGTATAAGTTGGATCTTTGTAGTTTACTCTAGCAGCTTAGCGTGTTCTACGTATGAACAATTTATAAAAGGAGGTAAATTATTGACATACAAGTTGATAAAACAGGAATATCAGCAATCTCCCTTTTTGTCTTCATTTCGTAAGTTCTATGGTCGATACAATAACCTTGTCAGAGAATAAAATTTATCATTGCATCAAATTATGACTGATGTTTTTCATACTAATTCAGGTATTTCCCGTAATTGTTCATACGTAGGACATGCTCTTGCATATCGAATAATATGAGAAACATAAAACCCGTATACAGCTGATCAAGATGTATTGCATGTTTATCTTTTCCATAGACAACGTTAGAGGATTTTAAGGACAGATGATACAAACACTTTTTTTTCTTTGGAATAGATTTAACATCATGTCATAAATATAGAAAAGAGGATAATTTATTGTTTTTTTCTCCCAAGAGCTGGAACATAAAAAAGACTTGGAAAATATTACTAATATTTCAATAAAAAAAACAAATATAGACAAAGAACACTCAGTAAAGGTTTACAGGTGAAAACAATTTTCAAAATATATTACTTTGGTGCTACAAGTGTAATATAAACTTATGAAAAATCTACCAAGCCAGGTGAATTTTATGAGGAAATACAAAATGATAAAAAAAAATCATCAATAAACTATAGGCTGATTTTTACCATTTTGCTTTTCTTAATAAAATTCGACCGGCTTTGTATATTTTTCTAAAGTTTAAATTACACTTTTAGCACCAAGGTATCATATTCTGAAATTGTTTTCATCTGTAAACCATAACTGGGTGTGTTTTCTCCATATTTGTAATTATATTGAAGTATTACTAATATTTTTCAAGTGTATTTCATTTTCCAGTTCTGAGGAGAAAAAATTCTAAGAATTATCCACTTTTCTAAACTTGTGACATGGTATTTGGTCTCTTCCAAAGAAGAAATTTTTGTTTGTATCATCTGTCCTTAATTTAAGATTTTTCCACGTTTTCATACAGAATTTTCTGTCCATTAAGGGCACTGGTGATAGAAATGTTAGTTATCATAATGGCAAAGGCACATTTTGAAATACATGTAGAATACATGAAATCAGTGAGAAAATCATACTTTCTCTCATTTATTTGTATATGAACAATTGCATGTAGTTTTAAACCAAAATTTGGAATCTGAAGATTGTACATATGATATGTTTAACAATGATTATTTCAATAGAATAGATCAACAACACAGTATTGGCAGTCTTTGTCATGGCTTTACTTTAATAATACATGTTGAAATAAAATTTGACAAACACTATATCAAATCAGTATATCATTGCATTATGTTATATGTGTGATCTACATCGACTTTGGTTAGTTATGATGTAAAATCAACACTCAATAAAATTATCAATCAGTCAATATTTTGAAAAATCAATACTTCAATCAAACAACACAAGAAACAACATATCAATCAACATTTTCAATCAATGAGTTTTTCAAACAGTCAATATGACAATCAATCAGTTCATCAATGTTTTCAATCACTCAATGTATTCAATAAAATTGTCAATTAAAATAAGCCCAATTATTGGCCACAGACCTGGAAGAAAAACAGTATCAGTGGCAGGCTTAAGCAAAATTCGGCAATGCACCGGTCAAGGTGTGAACACTTCACGTATCTATTTGTTAAGCCATGACGCTTTGGTGTTGTTTCGACAAATATAATCAGGGTTAACACTCTCTTGACAATCACAATCTGAAAAATACATAAAAGAACAGCAGAAAAACAGAAAGAGAATATGAGTACACACTAAATTAAGGGTTGGGAGGGTGGGGTTGAATTTTGTTGAAAAGAATTTCCAGAAAGAATTTGCAATTTGCGCGCGCGTAGTATGTATGCTGGTATTGACAGGGGATGGTGTCAAAGTTTAATAATTGTAAAGGGTAGTGTCAAAAGTCAGTGATGTTTAAATGTTGCAAGAGTTATGCCTCTTTATCTATGTTACAAAAGTTGATCTACTCATTTCTATAATACAACTTAACTCATATTCTGTTAAGTTTGATTATTTCAATAGAATAGATCAACAACACAGTATTGGCAGTCTTTGTCATGGCTTTACTTTAATAATACATGTTGAAATAAAATTTGACAAACACTATATCAAATCAGTATATCATTGCATTATGTTATATGTGTGATCTACATCGACTTTGGTTAGTTATGATGTAAAATCAACACTCAATAAAATTATCAATCAGTCAATATTTTGAAAAATCAATACTTCAATCAAACAACACAAGAAACAACATATCAATCAACATTTTCAATCAATGAGTTTTTCAAACAGTCAATATGACAATCAATCAGTTCATCAATGTTTTCAATCACTCAATGTATTCAATAAAATTGTCAATTAAAATAAGCCCAATTATTGGCCACAGACCTGGAAGAAAACAGTATCAGTGGCAGGCTTAAGCAAAATTCGGCCATATGTCTTCATGTATGATAAATAGATTAATATAATACATGAAAACATCCGCCACAAGCGGAAAAAAATTTTGCCCCAGTGCCATGACAGGGAGACTGTTTTTACACAGAGGGAGGTGGAGGATAAATACTGGCGTTACTGCGTATGATATGGAGTAATCCTTGTTGAATGGTGTTCAAAAATATAACCTGAGCAGTATTGGACAAATGTGTTCCATCGCGATATAGCTTTGATGTACATTGCTGTTGATCTGGGTATTTTATGTATGCACCGTTGCATGCCACTAAGAATGGAGCTAGGGATTTGTTAATTCTTATTCGGGCTTTCTCAGCAGCAATGTTGGATAGCATGTGTCTATAGTAATTTCTTGGGAGCATCTGGGACCATATGAAACGTGTGTTTGGTAGGAGGACTTGCAATTTAACAAAAGTTGATTTCATAAATTTTTGAAGCCTACGCAATGGCATAGTGCCTATACTATTGCCTCCACAGTGTAACAATATAAAATCAGGATGTCCCTTCTGATCAACTAGATGATTAACTGTTGGCTCTACATCTTCCCATACCATACCACTCTTACCAGAA
Source organism: Saccostrea cuccullata (assembly GCF_032062105.1). Taxonomy (NCBI): domain Eukaryota; kingdom Metazoa; phylum Mollusca; class Bivalvia; order Ostreida; family Ostreidae; genus Saccostrea; species Saccostrea cuccullata. The sequence goes on along the minus strand of NW_026928862.1, from coordinate 12,394 downwards.
CAAAATACTGTTATGTTATGCTGTTGAAGATCTAGGTGTGTGTTTCCAAATTGCTTGTCAGCATAGAGGGAGGCATGATGGACTATAGATGATCCAATAATCCAAACAGTAGTTTGACCTGCAAACTAGGTATTCAGTTAGAATACGGCATGTTACAAGTATGATGATAACCATTATAATCTAATGTAAGAATTGAATGCATTAGACCTCCACCTACCTTTGGACTTAATGTCCTCATCAGAAACACCTTGTGAATACAAATGAGTAGCCCCACCTATTCTGAACGAGTGTGATTTGAATATAGATGTGTCTAAACCAATGAATTTCACGGCTTTGTGTAGGAGTGATGTGAACTGATATTTGGTGAGAGGTTTAGCGTTGATATGGCAGAAAAATGGGCCTTGTACTTGGGGTCGGATTGACAAAAAATTGTGCGCATGTTCAAATAAAGATGCACTTTGAGGACTGTATGTAATTTGTAATGTGGTACCCCTACGATATTGATCAGTTTTTGAACCTTTGATAAACAAGGAAATTTTTTCTTCATCAATGGTGAAGTCTTGGAAAGATAGTACTGGTGTAAAGTTACTGGTGAAAGCAAATTCACTAATACGCAGCAGTGCAAAAAATGCCAAATAAAACGCAGTTGAAAACATTGTGGCTTCATAGGTGTTTAAACAAACTCTTGGTAGAATTGATACCATTTGATGCAACATTTGTAGGGAAATTGGGGATCGAAGGTCTTTTGCTGGATTTAGCCTTAGGAAGCCTTCCAACATTTTCTTAACTGTAAATGCTTTAGTGTTGTCCAAACCCCCCTCTAACTGGATTTTGTAACTGATACCACTTAAGTAACATCTTGCTGTGGCATGTGATATATGGTTTGTATGGAGGTATGCAATGTAATTAATAATCTGATGGACTGGTGGAGGCCAAGTCAAGACAAAATTATATTTAGAGCGGAAGGTTTCAAAAGAGTTAATGAACTTCTGATATGTTGAAGCAGTATTTTTAGATACTGCTGCTTCGAGTAAACTTTCTACATGTCGTTTAAGAGAGTTGTCAATACCGGAGGTATATTGACTGGAATCTTGTCTGCCTGAGGAGCCAAGGTTATGAATCTTTCCCACTGAAATCGAGAAATTGAATCCGCGATAGAGTTTTGATAACCTTGAACATGGATAGTTTTAATCTGAATGTTATGCCTAATGCAACGCAATATCAATGGCCTTAAAAGTGTCATTACCCTTTCAGACTTGCTTGTTTGGGAATTAAGAATATAAACCAAAGCAATGTTGTTGGTATTTATCAATAATTTCTTTGCTGCAAAATAATCCGCCCAAACCCAAATAGCCAACAGAATCGGTACTAGTTCTAAAAAGGTGAAATCTCTTCGAATATCTGGGCCCCATGATTCTGGCCAGGAAATAACTGCCCAGTGATTCTGAAAAATTGCACCTCCACCGTAGGAACTGCAACTATCGGTGAAAAGGTTAAGGGACTCGTTACTTGACCAGGATAGTTCAGGGAATGGAGAGCGCCCATTGTAGTCTTTAAGAAATGTTAGCCAAACTTTAGCGTCCTCCTTAACGGCTTGGGTAACCTTTATCAAAAAGTAATGTTTCTTAATGCCAATTGTTGTATTGTAAAACCTGCGATTAAATGCTCTGCTACCTGGGATGGCTTTTGCAAAAAAGTTTAGGGACCCACAGAGTGATTCCATTTCCTTGAGTGTTACTTTTTTGGATGAAAGCAATGAGGTAAGCTTATATTGTAGTTCTATAACTTTGTTGTCAGGAATAAAGATTACCTGTTCTACTGTGTCAATCCCTAACCCTAAGAAACTCAATCTTGTACAGGGACCCTCAATTTTTTTTTTATCATTTATTGGGACACCTAGTTCACCACAGATTAGCTTAAATGTTTCAGCGAGTTGAGAACATTGTGGAGTATTATGACTCCCCGCAAATAAGAAATCATCTAGGTAATGAATGATGTTTTGATTTTTGGCTTTTTGTGCTACCAACCAGTGCAGGTATGATGAGAATTTTTCAAATGTTTAACAAGCTATGGAACAACCAAATGGCATACACATATCATAATAATATTTGTCTTGAATACACATACCTAATAAGGAAAAATCTGTATGGTGGATTGGTAATAGTCTAAATGCACTGGACAAATCCATCTTACAGAGTATGCCCCTTTCACATTTTTTTGAATCATGGAAATTGCCTGGTCGAAAGAGCTGTAGGAGACTGAACATAGAATTGGGTTAATTTGTTCATTGATACTATTACCGATTGGTGCTGACAGGTTTGAAATCAAACTCCATCCCCCATCTTTTTTAGGCAACACTCCGACCCGGTTGCACCTAAGGTTGGAGAAGGGGGGGGGGGGGGGGGCTAGGAAAAGGGCCTGCCATGCGACCTAAGCTTATTTCTTTTTTAATAATTGACAATAATTCTTGCACATGTTCCTTAGCAGACTTCATGTTTTTTGGTTGTAAATAGTCTCTAGGGCCTGCATAATTCAGATAAAAACCAGATGTAAGTAACAATTGGGCATCTTGAACTTGAGGGTACAAAGCTAGGTATTTCTGTAATACTGGGAGCTTAATTGGAGTAGAACCTAGGCGTGTTAAATCTTTGTGTTGGTGACTGGTATTGCCTTGGGCGATAGGGACGAAAATTCGAGTAAGATTGTTGGGCATAATTTTGCTGTCCTGCGGTTGGGCGAGTTAGATTTTATCTAGTGTTAGTAGTGTTAGACTGTTGGTAGTTGGTATTAGGCCTTGAAGATTGAGTAAGTGTAGACTGGTAGGCCCAGCAGTGTATACGTGGATGGGTCTTGTTACAGTGCATGCATGCATGTTGATAAAAACACTGTGATTTGGAGCATGAGCCTTTGAGATTGTAATCAAAGCATTTAAGTGATGCTTTTGGTTGTGGAGCATTGAGGCTAGGTTGGGCCTGCATGTATATTAGCCACAACTCTGCGTCGACTGAGCCGAAAGAAAGTGATGTATTTTTGGACATTTTGAGACGGAACTGTCTGTCATATTCAAGCCAATTAGCATTTACGTTTCGGCTGTAGCATAGGCGCACTGTGTGTATATATTTCAATATACCCTGAATATCTGTAGGATGCCTAGCTAGGTATATACTGGCGAATATTTAAAAGGCATCAACCCAACTTTGCATTGTAATGATTTTGGTTGTTTTGGTTTTTGGTTCGATGACCAATTGCCCTTCAACAATTGAGAATTTATGCATATCTTGATTATCTATTTCTGAAATAATGACTTTTGCCAAATCAATATATTGCTTTAACCAAATTTTTTCTTTGATGGCCTGGGGGACATGAACCCCAAGCTCATCTGTAACACTAATTAAAAGGTTTTCACCTGATGTCAAGGATTGCTCCGTTGTAATATCCCCTATGGAAATTGGAGTAGGGGTTGCCACTGAGGATTCCGAGTTCATGCTAGCTGCATGTGGGACTTCAGGAGGATGTGGGACTTCGGGAGGATTAAGGGTTGCCAGCGATGAATTAGCAGTCTGGCTGGCTGGCTGTGAAACCTGGGTTGCCGTGATCACGGGGGCCGTGGCTGCAATGGACCTTTCGGCTGGGGTCCTGACAGGCCTAGCATAGGGTGACTTGGATTTTCTTTTGCTACACCGCAACATTCCCTAGGAATTCGTAAGACTAATATATTTACTGTTATAAAATGCGTGGTAGCCTAAAGGCTAGCTAAGCGGGCCTGCACGGGCCCGACGAATCTTAACGTTAGGTAATATAATAAAGTCCTGAAGTGCAGTCTTTAGTGTGTTTCAAAATCATTTTTAAGCCATTATAATTGTTAATTCTTATTCGTAAACAGAATCACCTTAGTTTTTTTTTTTAAAAATTCAAACAAACCATGCAACAATGATAGCGGCGAATGCCGAGAGGATGATGGTGGAGCTGAAATCGGTTACCAATTTTATAAGCCTAAATGACGTCAACCAAATCAAAATAAATGGAAGTAAGTACGTACCGTAGCTTCGATGACCTAAATACTTTACCAAAATTATAGGATGGCTAATAAAGTTTGAAGGAATCCTTCGATGGCGGTTAGTCTGTTGAATTTTGTTCAGAAGAATTTCCAGAAAGAATTTGCAATTGGCGCGCGCGTAGTATATATGCAGGTATTAACAGGGGATGGTGTCAAAGTTTAATGTTTGTGAAGGGTAGTGTCAAAAGTCAGTGATGTTTAAATGTTGCAAGAGTTATGCCTCTTTATCTATGTTACAAAAGTTGATCTACTCATTTCTATAATACAACTTAAACTCATATTGAGTTAAGTTTGATTAACATCAATGAGGATTATCCAAGCGGTATCAAACAAATAACAGGTTTATGATCATAAAACATTTATGGGTACTGATTTTTAATATTTTTGTATTTGGCTCCCTTTCTTTAAATAGAACGATTGTATGAGTACCCTGCGCATGCGCAGTTTTTTTCTAGCGTCAGTCGCCATTTTTATAAAGTCACGGAGAAATTAACCAAAGAAATAAGTAAGTTGTTTGGTGTTTTACATTCTGAAAACACTTGGATATACATGTAAAAGACTTCATATAGAGCAACGGAAGTAGTGTGTGCACGGACAATTGCATTGTACCACGCATAACTGTGATTTCATCATTGTTTACATTGACTTATAAATAGAGACCATATTCGTCAGCGATTCGTTTGTTTACAATTGACAGACACTCGGTAAGCTTATATCGGCTTATTCCAGGAGGATTTAAAGTGACATAACGAAATACTGAGATAAATACGTGATATTATCTGAAATTTGACTTCTTATTGTAAAGCGATTGTTTAATACGACTTAGCGAGACAAGGTTTGTTTATCAAGTCACGTGACGAATGCGGGTGGTTTCGCTCCGATTACGTGTTCGCGCCGAGTGGTTTCGCGCCGATCACTTGTTCGCGCCGAGTGGATTCGCCCCGATGGGTTTCTACTGTATAACTGAAGATACGCTTATCGAATAGCTCTTCATTTGATTAATATTTATATTAAAGCCATATATGGCGTATGTACAATGAAAATTATTAGGGAAAAATTATAACAACTTATTATTTGTATCAATACTTTATAAAAAGATAGAACTTTTCCGTAAATTACAAAATCTAAGTCAATTGCGTTATAAAGATATTACAATTTAATTTGGATTCTCGGAATTTTCTCCGATACGGAAGAAAATACAAAAAATTTAAATAACACATTACAGAGAAGATAAAATCGTATTTTTAGATGAAACAAGGTGTTTTCCGTGTTCAGAATTATGTGAAAAGTTTTAATTTAAATGTTTGAAATATTTTTCTTTACTTAATTTTGTATTTTTCAAAAATATATTTTTTTGATCAGTTACGCCATAAATGGCTTTAAGATATTATAAAGAAAAGGCAATTGCGGTGTAATGGGAAGTCTTATAAATCGTCATTCAGAAGAATCCTTGTTCTACTCCTTGTTTTACATAATTTAATTTTGTAAATCAAATGAAAAACAATTACAACCTTCATTAAAAATTAAACGAGATTTGTGAAATATTTATTTTAACATTTAGTCTTTATCATTCCAAATTCGACGATGAAATTTGTTCAAATATAGTCATCATTTGGTTAAAAATGGCTTCACTATAAGTATTAATACAATATGGGAATATCATCCGACAAACTACATTAACGCTTGGGGTTAATTAATTAATAGGTACTTAGTTATATAATTACAGGTAATCGGGGGGGGGGAGCCATACTGTAAACTACCCATATCTTACCTGTAGATAAACGGGGCGAAACCAGTCAGCGCGATACCACTCGGCGCGAACAGGTAATCGGCGCGAAACCACCCTACACCTCACGTGACCACAGAATGTCAACACTGTGCATTGGAAGTTCCCATGTGCGGAGATTTGCTGCATATTTGGGCAACCACGGCTCTTCAGCTGAATTATTTAACATTACCGGACTTGCTGATGTGAATTTTTACGGAATCAGTGGTGGGACTGTAACTAATCCACGTCACTTGGAGCTGTTTCTGGAAGCCGTCCAACGCCACCTGCCGACCTTCCTGATCGTTCATTTAGGAGGGAATGACTTGGACACTACAGAGGACAATTCTGAATTGGTTGTATTAAAACTAATAGCTTTCCTTAAAGCTATCCTAAACCGATTTCACATTCAGAAAGTTACTGTAATGAAACTCCTGCCAAGGGAAAGAACCAGGCACATCAGCCCTTCTGTGTATAATAGCCGTGTCTTAAATGCTAACAGAATTCTAAAGGAACAGTGTTCCACAAGCAAGTTAATCTACTGGCGCTTGCGTGGGTTTACAAACAGTGTTTCTGACATTTATTTGGATGGCGTGCACATGAATACTATGGGTATGCGGAAGTATTTCCGCCAAGTGAGAGGGATTCTGTTGTCCCAGCAGATTTATGTTTCTACGGTATAGCCATGATGTCAGGAGCTTCTGGCTTTACTAAACATAACATTTAAAATATAGCATTATATTACACTATTTTCATTATTTATTAGGCTTAACTTATTTAATTTTATAGTGGGCTTAAATTATATTTATATTTCATCTTTGTTATCCTGTTATTTCCTTTACATGCTTAATGCTCTTGTTACTTGTCATGTATACTAATCATATAATTTGTATTTACAGCTATCATCAACTGTGTAAACTTTTACACTGGGTTTGCTTGAACTTTGCAGTCCCTAAGGTATTATTTTATTTCATGCTTTAACCCTTGTATCCCTATAATGCGGCATATACTAGGGTTTTTCCATTTGTATTAATGTAATAATTAAATCGCAGAGACCAATAAGCAGGCACTGGCGGCATACTACCACAAGCGCTATGGCCTTGTTGGTTTAACTCACCATAGGGCAACTTATGATTCATATTAACTGTGCAAGTGCTCTGGCCTTGTAAACCTAATTCTTGATCAATTTTGCATATTACAACAAGTGTCCTGGCCTTGTTAGTCTTAAATATGTTAGCAGCTTTGGCTGTATATTATAACAAGTGCTCTGGCCTTGTTATCTTAAATATTATAACTGCACTGGCTGCATATCACAACAAGTGCTCTGGCCTTGTTAGTTTAATTACATTGAGCAGCACTGGCTGCATTTTTTCAAGTGCTCTGGCCTTGTTTTAAATTTTAATAAATACAAGTGCTCTGGCCTTGTTAATTTATTTTTCCTACTTAAAAAACATTAGTTTCATATTAGTGCCCTGGCCTAAATATGATACAAAGATAACAGCAATGGCTGCACATGACCACAAGTGATTTCTGTGGACATAAATTCATGAGTTAATTTTATTGTTCACAACTCATATGCAAGCTTAATGATGAATAACACCTTATTATAGGAGTGAATTAGACTTAAGATTCAATTATCTAAGTTCATTATTGAATAATTTCACTATACCTATGTGTTGTTCATCTTCATAGCTTCAATTCAGATATATTGTTTAAGTTCAAACTTAGCATGTTTTCAATGTTCATCTAAATTTTTAGGATGGCTTCGAGACCAAAGAGGAGAAGAGCTTCAAACCCTGCTCAACCTGCGTTATCATCTCCCACCCCCCTGACTATGCCCACACCAGCATCCTTACAGACCTCTTCTTCACACACACCTTCATCATCACAACTTGACCAACTGGTGGAAACTTGCATGGCAGCCATCTTGCCCAAGCTAAAACAAACCATCACATCTATCGTCAAAGACGCTACAAGTACAAACCCTGGGCCATCCCAGCCAATTGAGACGCAACCACCTCCGTCACCTGAACCACAGCCATCTCAGTCACCAGAACCACAATTACTTCAGCCACAATCAGCGACACTACAGCTCATTACTGGAGATACCCCAGCTGCAGGTACGTGTGTTCCACAAGGGATGGCAAAACCCGTGGGATTAGGAGTCGACCCTAAAATTAAATCCAAAATATTAGCTGGGGAATTCATAAAATTTTCGACCCTATTACCCAAACCCCAACATGCGAATGACCAAGATTCTAAATTTCATACCGTTGAAAAAGAAGGACAGTTGATGTTTGTCAAGGCCAATGACACAACCAAAATAAGGTCAATAAGTAAATGGCTTGAAGCCTTCCATGTTTTTGTGTCTATTTACTGCTCCAAACACACATCTGAAGTTGGAAACTTAATGACATATGCACAAATTGTGCAAGGCATAGCTAAATCATGTGGAGATGATGCTGCACTGGAGTATGATGAAAAATTTCTCCAGTGGCATGAAGCCTCCTCAAAGTCCTGTCCGTGGAATCAAAAAAACCCTGAACTATTTCAAGACGCTATGGTCCTAGGGCTTGAAAACAAATCAAAAATCAAAAAGCAGCCCTTTCGTGCAACCCAGACTCGATACCGGCACTGTTTCACCTATAATAACAAAGGATCCTGTCCCAAGGGGAACAATTGCCCATACTTGCACATTTGCCAAAACTGTACAGGAAAACATCCCAGAACCACCTGTATCAAAATTAAAACAGGACAGCACAACTCTAAACAATTTACCAATGACACTCTCCGCAAATCACAACCTCCACCCAAAAAAGACTGATGAAATTACCACCCCGATCATAGTACCCAAACTGGCCAAATACCTTCAGGGATATGACATTTCGCTTAGTCAATTTCTTATTCAAGGATTTACATTTGGCTTTTAAATTCCTTTTCAAGGCACTCGCCAATTCCGCCTTTCTAAAAATCTCTCATCCCTGAAAGATAAATAGGAAGTTCTTTACAAAAAAATTGAACTCGAAATTCAGGCAAATCGTGTTGCGGGACCTTTTGATATCCCTCCATTTAAAAATATGCAAATTTCACCCCTTGGACTCGTACCAAAAAAGCAACCAAATGAATTCCGCCTCATACACCACCTTTCCTATCCCCAAGGATTATCAATAAATGACAACATCCCTCATGAACTTTGCACTGTGCATTACCAATCCATTCAGGATGCAATTAAAGCTATCAAAGAAATTGGGGTTGGCGCTTTGCTGTCAAAAACGGATTTGGAAAATGCATATAAACAAGTTCCAATTCATAGGGATGATTTTGAACTTTCGGGGTTCTTTATAGATGGGAAATTTTTCTATGACAAGACCCTCCCATTCGGTTTAAGTTACACCTGCAACCTATTCGATAAATTCAGCACATCCCTCCAGTGGATTCTTCAAAACAAGTTCTCAGTTAAACATTGTGTGCATATTCTAGACGATTTTCTGTTCATTGGCAAACCAAATACTTCAGAATGTCATGAAGCATTAGCCTCTTTTCATATTCTAGCTCAAGACATCAATTTACCAATAAAATCAGAAAAAACTGTCTGACCTACTACAAAAATTACGTTCATGGGCTTAGAATTAGATTCCCTGAGTTTTGAAGTCCGTCTCCCTGAAGATAAATTGATTCATTTGAGACAAACATTAGCAAAATTTAAGAATAAGCGCACAGCTACCCTTCGTGAATTATAATCTCTCATTGGACTTTTAAATTTTGCCTGTAGCATTGTACCTCCGGGTCGCCCCTTTTAAGAAGAATACTTGATTTAACAAGGGGTATTCAAAAACCTCACCACCAGCGTAACCTCGATAAAAATGCTCGGGCTGAGTTAGAAGCATGGTCAATCTTTGTGGAGCATTTTAATGGCCGGGCCTTTTTTCCCTCGGGAATTACCTGTACCTCAGAAACGTTACACTTTTTTACGGATGCCAGTAACTTAGGATATGGCTGTGTTTTTGGTGCTAAATGGTTTTTTGGCCCATTTGACACTTCATGGCAGGAACTTCACATATCAGTCCGGGAATTTTTCCCTATTATTCTTGCCATTGAAACCTGGGGATCATCTTTGTCCAATACGACAATTGTACTCCATTCAGACAATATCGCTGTTGTCCATGTTATTAACAAGCTAACCTCCAAAGACTCGAATCTCATGAAACTCATGAGACGCCTTATGGTTACAGCTCTAACCTATAACATACATTTTCATGCAGAACACATCCCTGGACTGTTTAATACTGCTGCTGATCTTTTATCTCGATTACAGATTCAACGATTCAAAGCCAGTTTCCCAGAGATGGACGAGAAAAGTACTTCAGTTCCAGAATCATCTCTTCATCTCTGAAAAGTACAGCAGATTTCCTTATCAGCAATTCCTTGTTCCAAGATTCGCTAAATTCATACAGGAACATAATTTCCCAACACAGAGATTTCATTAAAATGCATATTCATCCAAACCAGGATCCACTTCCACCATCACTGGACCATTTACTATTATATATCGCATATTGCTACCGCCAAAACCTTGCAGCCAGTACCACCAAAACCCACATTTCTGCGTTTAGTTTTACGTTTAAAATTGGTAACTATCAGGATTTAACTCAACATTTTCTTGTCAAGAAACAACTACTAGGCTTCAGTAAACTCAACCCTTCTTCCGACACAAGGCTGCCAATCACACGTCCAATTTTAACAAAATTAATTCATGTTCTACCTCTTATAACCAACTCTGCCTTTATCAGAATAATGCTGCATGCAATGTTTCTTTTGGCATTTTACGCATTCCTTCGAATCGGTGAATTGACAAAGACTGGCAGTGTGAAACAACACTATATTCTTGCACGACATGTGAAATTTATTACAAATAATCAGTCTGAAAATTGCATTGAACTGACAATACCACACTGCAAACATTCCAATAAATCAACTATTTTACAAATTCCACAAAACATCAATAAACAGTTATGCCCTTATCAAGCCTGCAAAAATTTCTTATCTGTGCGTTCTCACCATTCCCAAGACGAACCTTTATTTTCATTCATGGATGCCACATCAGTGTCTCGGAAATTTTTTACAGACCACATGCAATTAGCTTTGTCCGCTTTTGGAATCCCAAAAAACCTATACCAGGCTCACAGCTTCCGCATTGGGGCAGCTACTACAGCAGCAGAGTCGGGTTGGTCGGATATTCAAATCCAATATATGGGACGCTGGAAATCTACAGCATTCAGGAAATACATTCGAATTCCGGTTCTTAAACTATAACGCGATACACATGTACTTTCAAGTTTGTGTTGACTTCCTTCTTTGTGGTTCCATGAAGTCAGGAGCTTCTGGTCCATATGCTATCTGTATATATTGCACACAATCAATATTTGGATCATGAAGTCAGGAGCTTCCGATCCACTTCCTATCTGTATATTGCACACAAATCAATATTTGTATCATGAAGTCAGGAGCTTCTGATCCACTTCCTATATGTATGTATATTGCACACAAATCAATATTTGGATCATGAAGTCAGGAGCTTCTGTTCCTTCTAAATCAGCTATATTATACTACAGCTTTATCAATAACATTGTACAATTTGTACCTCTATCTTTATTGTCAAGTCAGTTATCATATTTGGTCTCATTTTTACTTATCGATGGGGCAGATCAAAACAGCAAGCAGTTATGATCGGTGGCGGATGTGCCCCATCTTTTCAATCATATTCAGTATATTATGTAAGATTTGTATGTACATCACATTTTTTATAAGTATTGCATAATCATTTGTGATATATGTTTAGTATGTTTTGCTTTGTATTATTTGATGTCTACTTAAACATATGACTTGTTTGGTTATTTGTCATATTATGTTTTGCTTTGTCTTATTTGTATGTACATATACATATGTCTTGTTTGATTATTCTGTCATTTATTTTAGTAAATAAATGACCTCTTCTATTCCTCTACTGAATGTTATGTCTTGTCTATAATATGGAGGTGAAGTTATTCGGGTACCCATAAAACAGGTTTATGATCATAAAACATTTATGGGTACTGATTTTTAATATTTTGTATTTGGCTCCCTTTCTTTAAATAGAATGATTGTATGTGTACCCTGCGCATGCGCAGTTTTTCTAGCGTCAGTCGCCATTTTTATAAAGTCACGGAGAAATTAACCAAAGAAATAAGTAACCACCGCCCTCCCCACCTCCATTTGTATGTACATCACATTTTTTATAAGTATTGCATAATCATTTGTGATCTATGTTTAGTATGTTTTGCTTTGTATTATTTGATGTTTACTTGAATGTATGACTTGTTTGGTTATTTGTCATATTATGTTTTGCTTTGTCTTATTTGTATGTACATATACATATGTTTTGTTTGATTATTCTGTCATTTATTTTAGTAAATAAATGACCTCTTCTATTCCTCTACTGAATGTTATGTCTTGTCTATAATATGGAGGTGAAGTTATTCGGGTACCCATAAAATAATTATTGATACTGTTTGTTGTTTTTTAATGGTTCTTTG
>NW_026928861.1:0-36083 GCF_032062105.1 Saccostrea cuccullata | reverse complement strand
TATTGATGCACACGGCCCTTACAGTAAAGGTATATAAACTAGAGCTGAAAATTTAAGATCACTCTTCGTTAGAATTCTGAACTTGACAAAGGTAAAATATGGCAGAGGAAAATACAACAGAGACCGTACCAGAAACACAGGATCTTATGGACGTAGATGACAGGAGAATGATATGCGGTATCTTAAATCAAATGGCTTTTATCATGCAGATAATTCATAATGATATGGGTGATTTTAGAAAAGAAGTGATGCAAAAGATTAGCCAACTAGGAAGGAAGACAGGTCAGTTAGTGAAAGAAATACAAAAACTGGAGAAAAAGCCTCAAGAATCCAAGACCTCAGGACACCCTACAGCAAAACTAGAGAAAAAGCCTCAAGAACCTAAGATTTCAAGGACCCACCAGACCAAACCTTTAGTGAAAGTAGGAGACAAAAAAGAGAAAAAGGAAGACAACAGAGAGATTCCAGGCCCCAGTACTACTCAAAAGAGAAAACTATCCCTGATGACCGATAAGGCACAGAAGAAGAAGAAGTAAATTGATGTATTTTTTTTACCTGAATAAAATTGCTGTGTTCTTTTGTTATTGTGTGTTAGTGTTCTTTGTTTTCAGAAAATCCAGGGTTTGTTATTGTTTTGAGGAAATCCAGTTTGAACCGGCTGGCTGGCTAGACCGTCTAGACTGTGAATGAAAGCGTGACGTCATAATGACATTCTTTTGAATCGCTGCCAAATTCGTAGTAGCAGCGTATAGAGTATAATGTAAACACAGTGTAAACACAGCCCCGTATTTAGGGGGCTATATGTACTGAATTGAACCGGCTATCCCCCCACAGGGGCTGCACTCCCTTGACCCGCCTATCCCCCTACAGGGGCTGCACTCCCTTGACCCAGCTATCCCCCCACAGGGGCTGCACTCCCTTGACCCGGCTATCCCCCCAGCCCCAAAAGTGCACTCAGTTGACCCGGCCATCCAGACGCCTTATACTACTCACGTGCATGCGCGTGAGATCTTGCTATTTTGACCATGTCATCTTGTCTATACTACTAATATATCCTTACATTATGAGTTTTAAGAATTTTCATCAAAAAATAGAAAAGTTACGGCAATATCCATTATATTGGTCATTTCACGTGTTGCACGTGCGCGCTCTTGCAAGCACGTGCGCGCAAAATGACCTTCGTTTGGCAACTCTACATAACATACCTACTGACCCTAAAAATGTTTCACCTAAGTCAGATGTGTTGTTTACAAGATCACTCGTGGACAAAATTTTCCCAGGAAGAAGAAAAATAATAATAATAATAATAATAATAACTAGAAACGATCTCGTTGCGAGCAACGAGAGGTCTTCCGTCCGATTCTGAATTAAAAACGCCAAAAATCGAGATGTAAAAGTGAAAAAAAAAAATCAGATATTCGGGGGAGCGAACCCGGGTCGCCCGCGTGACAATCCAACGCGCTACGTATTCAGCCATTGAAAAGACCGCTTCAAATATTTAAATGCAAATATCTCGAGATTGCCCTATTCAATTCTTAAACAAATTACATATTTCTCATTCGCAAAAGAGTCACTTTTAAGATAATTAAAATCGTAGAAAAACATTTGAAAACAGAAAAAAATTAAAAAATGCACTTTTTAAATTAACTTCCGGTAGCGACCGGAAGCACCGACGACGCAGGAAATGGGGCTTACGCACATCTAATAACCATGCCCTATGCTCTTAGATAAGTCTCCAGTTCATATTCTCAGCCATTTTCGATAAAAGTGCGCGACAAAATCGCATTTTAAAATCAGAAAACTGGACATAACTTGGCACCAAAAGCGAATTATCAAATTTCCTCCCAGATGTATCAAGTTCATATTGATGCACATAATTTCTGAAAATTTCATTGAAATCCGATGAATGGTTGCTGAGAAATCGCGTGCACAAAATTTTGGAAAAAAAATAAGAAAAATAATAAGAAACAGTAGAATAACTATAAGGTCTTCCGCTGAAGACGGAAGACCTTAATAAGAAACAGAGTAAAAACAATATGTTCCCCCACTTCGTTTGGGGAACATAATAAGAAACAGAGTAACAACAATATGTTCCCCAACTTCGTTTGGGGAACATAATTACTGACGTAAGTAAATATTGTGATTTAAAGATAAAAACTTTTTAAGAAATTTAGAAAAAAAAAATAATGAAAACGTATCAAAAAAGACAGAATCAAATCTTAAGAATTTCAATGAACATTATTGTTTGAGACCAGATCGGAAAGTGATTTTACCTATATTTTACCTAGTTGCTGTTGCTGTTTTAGATGAATAATTGTAATATTTGCCACTAGATACATTGCACTTTTGAAGAATGTCATTCACACTCATTGTATCTAGCTCAGACTTATTGTTTCACGGTTCCAAATGTTTCAAGAGTAAAAATTCTAGCGAGAAGACATACTGATTTATTTTACATTTATGGTTTTGATTTTACCTCATGTTGACATTTTAAAATTCCTGAATAATTTATCTACATCTCTAAAAATTTATCCAACCTTTTTAAAAGAACTTATTTTCACAAAATTGGATTAAAAACGTCATTTTCCCATATATTTCAATGGTAAAAGCAACAAAAAGGATTAAAAACTGTACCGCGGAGTACTTAAACATTAAAACTACTAAGGCAAATTTAATAAAAATTGCAGATGATACGCTTAAATTCTAAGGAACATTTAATCAAATTTTCAGAATATGCTTTCTTGCATAACACCGTTTTTGAAAGTGGAGGGGGGGGGGGGGCAGAGAAAATCGTATTTCGTGGGGGTGAGGTGGGGTTTAGGTAGACATTTTCTCAGTGTAAACTACTCTCAGTACCTATTCTAATACATTTCCGGTACATCTTTAAAAGTGTGTGTGTTTGGGGGGGGGGGGGGGGCAGGCTTTTATTTAACAGTACCAAAATATAAATTTTATCAAATTTTCAGGATATGCTTTCTCGCATAGCACCGTTTTTGAAAGTGGAGGGGGGGGGACAGCCAGAGAAAATCGTATTTCCTGGGGTTGGGGTGGGGTGTAGGTAGACATTTTCAAAGTGTAAACTACTCTCAGTACCTATTCTAATACATTTCCGGTACATCTTTAAAAGTGTGTGTGTTGAGGGGGGGGGGGGGGCAGGCTTTATATTAACAGTTCCTATAGTATAAGTTAGGTTGTGAAAGAAAGTGAGGGGGGCCACCCCCACCCCCCTGTTGCTACGCCCCTGTTTTCCACAAAACTTACAATAATGGCTTTTTTTTAATGCTGGATATTTGCTCGTTACAGTTCTGAGGTTTCTATCATCCAGGGACTTGTTGAAATTCCGTCTGCTGTCCAGTGTGTTTCTCTTAATAGTATAAGGACCTTGTCCTTTTCTACTTTATGTAGTTCTTCCTCCATTTTTTTACTGACGTCATGGTGTTTCGTCCATCGTTGTCCTTATTCTTACCATCATCTAAGAAAGCATACGAAAATGGGAATTCAGATTTTTTTAATGCTAATTATGCCTCGTATTATAGAATAAACTATGCCTTAAATAACAAGAGGCCCAAGGGCCACAACGCTCACGCTTTAGTCAGCTTTTGTGGCCCCGCCCTACCCCTGGGGGTCATGATTTGACAAACTTGAATCTACACAACCTGCAGATGCCCCCCCCCTTAAGAATGAAAATTTAAACAATAAATTCTCTTTTCAAAATATAAATAATGAATTAAAGAAAAGTCTGATGACCTGTGGTTTCTAGTTTCGAGCATCATAAGTGTTAGATGAAAGAGCAGTCTCGCAGGCATTGGCGGCAGGGGAAGGCCAAAGCCCCAAGGATCACAGTATCGCGTATTTTCGATTGCCCTCCTTAAACAACATCCCTGTAAATTTTTATGTTTAAATGATGTGACGGTTTTCTTCTCTGTAGTGCAATGGTACATCGGGACTATTAGTTTACTAGACTTAAGATAATGGGCCCCGTAGGAACCAATCCTCTGAAATACGTGGGGCCTCGATACACAGTTTATCACTGAACATTGCAGACCCTCCTCACTCGGCCACTCCTTTCCAATCAGTTCCTCTAACTCTTTACTGTCAACTTCAACTTTGAGGACGTCATCCATCTATCAATTATGAATTTGTATAACAAGCATTAGAAAAGTATTGAAGCAAATTAATCATAACATAGATTTTAAGAATATCGAACCCGATATAAATCATTATCTTGTCTCTACGATTTATTAACAAAGTATTATGTTCTACTTTACATCAGTAAAATAAAATAAACGGTAATAAATAAACACTTTAAAATAATTGTTGTTGATGTGAGTGTACTGTTAGATCTTTTGCCCCATAAAAATAACTGCAATGCAAATAAAATTCAAGTTAAACTATAATTTGGTTCATAAGACTATTATATGCAAACATCTACCGTTAATATCTTTATTATTGACATTTTTTTGTAATATATTTACTCACTAAAAATACTTGGGCAAGATCTTTTTGGTCTTGATGGCAATCCTGTTGTACTTCTTGCATCTGAAGATGTTTGCAATGATTGGGCAGATGAAGATGTTATAGATTTTTGGATGGATGCTTCTAAGTGGGTAGGTTGAGTCTGGACAGGTTTGTTAGGAGGTGCCATTGAACGAGGGACAGATACCTGTGAGGGAGTAGTCCAAAAGGGACAATTTCTTTTTGGCCAATACTTCACCAATGGGCTATGTGCCTTGAATTCACTACTCTGCCTCAAAGGAACAGCAGACAGGCATGAATTCCTGCTCCATAGAGCTTGACAATCTGTTTTTGAATACATGTAATCAGGTTAATAATGAGACAAGTATATATAAAAAGGTGTGAAGTGCAAAAGGATTGGTAAACAACATAATTTTACTTACATCTCTCCTCATTCTCTCTAGAATTTTATGGGTGTAACTCCCCTCCCGTGATTTCTCTCCTTTCATGATCAAAGTTTCAATGTCCACTGTTTTTGTGGGAAACACAAAACCACAATTTTTACAAATCATGGCTCTCCTACTTACAGCTGGGACATCTTCTGGGAATTTTTTTTTCATCTGTAAGAAAACAAAATTTTTATATAATTAAGTACAGGTCCACGTAAGAATCAAGCAGCCTATGTTTAAAAGGTGATACATGAGGTTCTCAGAAATAAATGATTTTTCATTCACAGATTTTTCTCAGGATATAAACCATGTATGCAGAGGGGAAAATAATTTGGGTCATTGTTACTATGGAAACCTGGACATAGAAATTTCCTTAGCAAAGGGCCAATTTTTCTTTATAGATTGACGAAATTTTACCCATTTTGAAGGCTTCATACAAAAAATTCAAGAAAGAAATGTCATTCTTCCTTAGTGACACAAGAAAGATAAAATCTTGAAGTGTTCTGAAAATGTAATAAAATTCTACAATTTACATTCTCTAATATATTTACTATAGATACTACAAGAAAGGCTTTCTTAAAATTTGAAATAAAAAGTTTTGCAAATTTGAAATTTACTATCTGTTGGTAGGCAACAAAAATGGATGCTTTGATAAATTAAAAATGGTTCAAGTCTAAAGCATTGGTAGAAAAATCACATTAATGTTAATCACTGAGTACCAAAAACAATTTTTAAATTA
The DNA here is from genome assembly GCF_032062105.1 of Saccostrea cuccullata. Lineage (NCBI taxonomy): Eukaryota > Metazoa > Mollusca > Bivalvia > Ostreida > Ostreidae > Saccostrea > Saccostrea cuccullata. The sequence continues at coordinate 30,440 of NW_026928861.1, read as the reverse complement.
ATAATATATAAAACATTCTTCCTTGTGTACCTTTGAATATTTTACAACAAGTTATCACCATTGAAACAGTCAATTTAACCCCTTAAATTTCCACGTATAAGGATCAGGCAGGTCTCATGATAACTCTGATACATTTGGCATTTTAGTCCCTCTACAGTGACGGGACTGTATTCCCGAGTTGGGAAAATTTTGTCAAGCTGAGAATCGGTAACACTTAAAATTTGCCCTCCAACTTCTATCAGTTTACTAAAGGAAAAAAATATAAATATACATTTGCAGACAGAGGTGGTACTTTTCAGTAATTTTTTGAATTGTTTTAAAGAAGGTTTAACCCTTTTAGTAGACTCATTCAAAAACTGTTCAACTGGATCTTCTTCCTCCTCAATCTGAGTCGCCCGCGTGGCGCAGTGGTTAGAGCTTCTGCTCTAGAGTCGCAAAGCAAGGAGTTAATCCTTACGTTGCGGGTTCGAATCCCACTCTGGGACGTGGAGGCCGGTCCTTCGGATGAGACCGTATAAACCTAGGCCCCGTGTCGTTGTAGGTGCTGGCACGAAAAAGATCACTCACTGCTTAAAGGCCCTGAGTGGCGAGCATTTGTAGCCCTCCACCGGCAAGTGGTGGCGTCTCCATATCATGATATGAGTGAAAAATTCTCGAGAGGGACGTTAAACAACATACAATCAATCCCCCATCTGATGTTGTGGATCCATGCATTGAATGATGTTAATCGTGCAACAATCAGTATTCGAAGCCGTTGTATTTATGAATGGAGAAATCTCCAATGTTTAGTCAAATGTCAACATGTCCAAAAATTTAGTTTTACAATACCCCCAAAACTCTGTGAAGTATAGATTCAAAACTTATACAGTTTATAATTTGTTAACACTTGATACTTGCAAAAAATATTTATTTAGAAAAATTATTTTTAACAAAAGGCCCATGGGCTTTATATGTCACATGAGCATTATGTAACAACTTTCCAGTGATTGGATTTTGATTCATGTTTTAAGCAAGATGCTATGGCATTCACAATTTTGAAAGAGGCACCATTGATCATGATAACAATGCACTAAGCAGTTGCTTAGTTTGTTTACTAAATGCCCATACCAAGGGTAGGGGAGCAAAAATACATTTCAACTAATCAGTAATATTCAGCAACGATCAGTAGTGTCCATACCACACATGAACACCTGACCCACAGTCCTTGATATTTGATTAATACCAAGGTGCAGATTTCAACAAATTCATTCATTTTCAGTTTATAAGTACAGCCCCCCCTCTATGGTACCCCTGACTCTGGGGCCTTGAAATTCACAATTCTGGAAGATAAGGGTCCTTGTCCATTAAACCTATAAAGGTAGTTCCTCTGCTTAATACCCTGGAGCAGAGAAAAAAACACCAGAACCGCTGACCCTGGGGCCAAAAAATTCATAATTTTTATAGAGGGAGTCTTGCTTATCATAACCATGCACTTATGTTTTGCCTAATTGGGAACTCAGATTGGGAAAAGCGTACATGTGAAGGCTGCAGAAAAAAGCGATAGCATTGACATAAAATTGTAATTACAGTCGATTTTGAAAGAGGCACCATTGTTTATCAAAATTAAAAAACCTACCATGCTTACTGTACTTCCAGCACACCACTGTTAAGTGAGAGAAGAGAATACTCATTATCAAATGTATTCATTATTTCATTTGCTTTAATAATTTTAAAAATAAATTGTAATTTGTAACATCATGATTGCATTTTGTTTACACACCTTATCCAAGTTTATCTTGTTGATTCTGGCAGTGTTTAAGTGACATCTAAACAACGCTAAAATGAAAAAAAAATGTTTGCAGTTGCCTACCGCCAAGCTTTTTTTCCAGCTTGTTTGTGTTATAATTTTTCAAAGTTTTAAGTTTCCACAATATCAGATCTTTTCACATTCTATGTTCTATATTCTATTAAATTTGATTATTGTCCTTTTTCAATCCGTGGTTTCTGAGAAGTGTAGTTTACATGTATTTGTGTTAATACCTCTTTGTACTTATTCATATTTTTACAAAGAAACAGAAAACTACATTTAAAACATCTGCTCATTCTCAAGTTGGGTAGATAATCATATCGATAACGAATTTTACTAACCCAATGGGGGATTCTATTGCAATTTTTATTAAAATAAAACAAAAGCGAATTTATTCAGGCAATGGGGGATTCTAGTAAACACATTCCTCGTACAATTAACATAAATCGGTCGAATTTCTCTGTGTAATTTCTACGTAACTTCGTTAAAACAATACCCGTAGTTGTATTTAACAGCCGAACTTCTTGATCAAACGTGAAAAAAAATCTTTATCGTGTCTTGTTGGATAAAAAATCCAATTTCATCAGTGATTTAAATCTTGTTAAACACGAGCTCGAATTTACCTATTCTTGATCAAACTTTTAATACAGCTCTAAATCTGGGTGAACAAAATGTTTATGATGGACTTGCCGTGTCAAAAACTGCTTCTGACGACATCGAACAAAATACAATTGAACAGTCTAAAAATCCCTACTTGAATTCAGTTAGAAAACAAAGAATTACTTCATCTACATTTAAAATAGTTTGTTCACTGAAAAAAAGATTTCGAAACTTTGCCTGACGCATTATTAAAAAGTAACAAAATTCAAACAGCAGCAATGAAATTTGGACTTGAACACGAACAGGAGGCAGCAGAAGCATACGCCACTTTAACAAGAAATAATGTGTTTAAAGCAGGGTTAGTCATCAGTCCCTCATGTTTTTATTTGGGAACTTCTCCTGACAGGAAAGTCATAGACCCCAACTCTGTTCCTATGTATGGACTTTTAAAATTAAAAATTAAATGTCCAAATGATGATTCTATCAGAAACTTAAAATATTTAAGTACAGTTATTTATAAGAACCAGGCAGAAATGAAAATAAGTGATTCATGATAGTGATAGATTTTTCAAAAACTATCATATTTACATTAAGATACATCAAACTAAATACTTGATCACAGTTACAAATGGATTTCATGCATAGTTGATTAAAAAATGAATTCAATATATCCTGAAACAGTTTAAAAATATAACCTGCAATACACGACGTCTCTTTTGATTCATTACTACCTTATGTAAATCAACAGTTAGGTCTACATCATATTCGAACCAAACTTTACTCTGTCCCTTTGAAACTTTTAAATAGTCTTCTTGAAAAGACCAAGGAACATCCAAATTTAGATTCCTCGACACCTGAATATAGGCTCGGTTCTGTGATTATGGATATTGCACATCATAGGCTTTTTAAACCCGCACGTTTCACGGAAGAAAATGCAGCTAAAACAATCCGTCTTTTCCTTAAACTTCAATATGCCAATAAAGGAATTGACGCGGTAAATATTAGTAATATTCTTAATCACAAAAGGGTCCAGTCTTATATTCCACCATATTTCAAGTTAAAGACTACGCCTTGTATTTCCTACAAATATACATCGACCATTGCTTCCAAACTTTTCAATTACAAAAATACTTTACATGGACTGGATATCGACTATCTGAAAAATAATCCCCTTTCGTGTTCATGTTCTTCTTCGCCCTATAACTATAGTCCTGCTGGACACGTTATTACAGGTGACGTAAATATAGTTCGTAATGAGGACCTTAGATCACTTATTTTAAAAGGTCCTAAATATAGGGAACCCCGATCCTTCAACTGGCGTCAGAATTTCATAAATATTATGGATTCTGTTGAAAATTACGCCAGACGATGGGCTAGATATGAAAAAGAAGACATTGACACCTTGTCAGAATGGATTAAATGTATCAGATCCATGTTAAAGTCACGTATTAAAAGATTGAGGGGCAAAATGAAAACCATCTATCCTTCTGTGTTCAATAAACCAGAAGTGAAAAAAGAATTAGATAGATTACACGATCAGTACGTACTGGTTCCTGCCGACAAAGCAGGTAACAACATTGTCTTCGTTTGTAAGGCTCATTATATTAATTGCATTTTAGAAGAACTTGGATTTAATTCTACGAGTGGTAATCCTACTTATACATATACTACTCTTTCTAAGGAAGAAATTCTTCAAAATCACCTGTCAGTTTTGAATACTTTTAATATTCCACAGAGCCAAAATGAATTTGAACTACCTTATATATATTGGATTCCGAAACTTCATAAGAATCCTTACAAACAAAGATACATTGCAGGTTCCAGTAAATGTTCAACCAAGCCTCTTTCATTACTTCTCACTAAAATATTGACAGTAGTGAAGGAAAAACTTCAAGAGTACTGTACAACTATATATTCAAGAAGTGGTGTAAATCAGATGTGGATACTTAAAAATTCTAAAGAACTTTTGGACAATTTGAAATCACAAGACTTTACAAAAATCAACAGCATAAAAACTTACGACTTTTCAACTTTATACACAACAATTCCGCACGAAAAATTAAAATCCAGGCTTTTTGATATCATTGACAGCTGCTTCTTCAACAAAAATGGAACTCGTAAGTTTACTTACCTCGTCATTGGTCATTTGAAAAATTATTTTGTTAAAACAGATTCTGATTGTACACATAAGTACTCTGAAGTTGACATCAAGAAGATGCTTGAGTTTCTGATTGACAATATCTATGTGGTTTTTGGAGACCAGGTATTCCAACAATCTATTGGAATTCCCATGGGTACAAATTGCGCTCCGTTATTAGCAGACTTATTTTTATATTCATATGAAGCAGAATTTATGCAAAATCTTTTGCGTGAAAAGAAAAAAACACTTGCTGTGGCCTTCAACTCGACATTTAGATATATCGACGACGTATTGTCAATTAATAATGATAATTTCCATTCCTATGTCGACACGATATATCCTGGTGAGCTTGAGATAAAAGATACCACAGAGTCCAACACATCTGCTTCATACTTGGATATTTTACTTGAAAAAGACACAAATGGTAATCTAACAACCAAGCTATATGATAAACGTGATGACTTTAACTTTTCTATCGTCAACTTCCCTTACTTATGCAGCAATATACCTTCATCACCTGCATACGGAGTATTTATATCTCAGTTGATTCGATACGCAAGAGCATGCTCTACGTATGAACAATTTCTTAAACGAGGTAAATTATTGACAAGCAAGTTGATGAAACAAGAATATCATCAGTCTCGTTTAAAGTCATCATTTCGTAAATTCTATGGTCGATACAATGACCTTGTCAGCAAATACAATTTATCATTGAATGAAATGCTGACTGACGTTTTTCATACCAATTGTTAGTCCATTATTTATACACTGAATTGACTACGGATTTTTTCCGTTATTTCCTGATAATGACAATGAGCACACGGCGGGTGTGACCGGTCAGCAGGGGATGCTCACTCCTCCATGGCACCTGATCCCACCTCTGATGTTTCGGAGGTCCGTGTTTGCTCTGCTCTTGTTTTGTATATTTGTTTAATGGACGTTGAGATTGAATACTGTTCGTTATTTCCATATCCTTATCCATTGAAAGGTGTCTGTACGTGCAGGTGATTTTTTAAGACGGCCCGCACTCTCCTTGAATGTGAATTATAAAATATTGAACATCTAGTATCAAAGAGTAAAAAACAATTAAAAAACCCATGGGTTATTTTAATTACAAATAGATATTGTGATTTTAAATTATATAAAAGCATGAAATTCTAGTTATCTCCCTTGGCACTCTTTAGTAAAAGGAGTTGGAAAGAGTGTATTTAACTCTTCAGTTTAGAAGGGGAGGATTAAGAAATGTGTGTGATTTCATCTTCATTTTGGAAGTTTTGCCGGTTTTCATACGTCCAAGGGGCATGTAAGTCTAAAATTTTCATTAGAAAAATATAATCCGATGATAAAAAAAAATAACTGCCTGCAATTTGCTTTTTTTATCTGACAAAATCAACATTTTATTTCCTAAACATGCTATGAGTTTGAGTGTTTTGATTTAGGCTAACTAACTTGTTTAACAATAACATCAAACTACTAAAATTCAGTTAATTTTGGGGAAAAACATTTAATTTTGTACTGGAATTTGAACAGTAGCTCGCTGCTGGGGATTAAAGTATGATGAGTATCTCTCCTTTCCGTCGATACTCCCTTAGTACTGCAATATACACAGTTGACTGGAAGAAATCCTCAACCTCAGCATACATGAAGCCATAGCAAGAAGCAGTGAAAGCCACAGCAGAGATTTGATGGAGCATAATTTTTTCTATGTATCGGTGCCTCTATGGAAGTCGATTTAGATCAGGTATTTAATACATAAAACAGACAAATGTCTAAACAGAGGCAATATTGACTATTTTCTTTTCAAATAGACGAATTTCACATTCCTAAAAAGGTGAAAGTCAGAAAAATTGATACAAACATACAGGCTGACTGCTAGTAAAAATCAGTTCTGGTAAAAATCTACCAGCCTAGCTGAGAAAATAAAATTTTGTCTTTTGTAAAATTGATTTTTGAAACTAGAGGTACTGTGAACAATGAGCAAATGATAACCCCCCCCCCCTCATATGAATATAATAGTGACCATAATTTGCTGGAAGAAAATATATTAATAATGCCATACTTTCGTACAATACCACGTACTATTTGTTTGCTTAATTTTACTCTTAAACACACAAAATCTCAGAAGCTTCTGGGGCTTTGCCCCCTGGACCTCCTTCATTCAAACTATGGTATGACTAAACATATGACTGTACTTTGGAACATCACTATCAAGACCCGTTACCGGCCATTAGACCCCTTGTCTGAACAAAGTTATCCCCTTCCCTCTCCCTTTTCATCACAAATCCTGTACTGCTCATGATACCATTAGTTGATTAGGAAGCGATTAATCAAATTATTAAATTTTAATTAATGAAAACTTTAAACAAGTCCAGCTGGGCATCAATATGTGCAAATTGGTAAGCTCACAGCAAAACTTTGTGCGTCTCGGGCGGTCAGGCGCACTGTTATTTCAAACACTGTTTTCGGAATGGCCAATGGGTCCTTCTTAAACTAGTGAATATTTAATAAGGCTCTGAAAAAACTCAGATGTTATGGCAAAACCATAATTACTATTTTTCTTATTCATTTACTCAAAATTTTAAATTGTGCTCTTTCAAACTGTATATTTCCAAACTTATTTGTGTATGATATTCTTAACAAGCAAAACAACCAATAAAATACTGTTATGGTTTTATCAGTTGAAACGGTGGGAGGGGGTGTAAAGCCATATAACCCTATCTGAATGGGGGAGGGGGGGGGGTCCCAAATATTCCTACAAGCAAATATATACACACATAGAAATTTAAGAGAGAGATTTATAAATATGAGAGCACATACAATATGAATGGGTTTCTGCCAATGTTTTCGTCTAATTTATAGGTTTAAAACTTAAAAAATCAAATTTGATCCTACAAAACTAGAACTCTTTTTCAATTTATAGCTAATAGTATGAATTCATGATGATATCACTAGTACATGGGGGAGGGGGGAGGTAAATAATTATTTATTATCAATAATTCAAAAGCTAAATTGTTATATAAATGTATGCATTCTCTTGTCATATAATGAATTGCATGATTTGTTATAATTTCAGATGCAGTCTGAGCCTTGTTCTGAATTTCTAAATCCCCTTTGACAACACCTGCACAGCTGAGGTAATGTAAACTTAATAAAGTTTTCCCGCGTTTCGTAGTATAGCGGGAAAACATTGTATGATTGGAACGTATTTTATTGGAAATGCCTGTTTATGGTAGGCGTGGCTAAAGGAAGGCCAATGAGAAGGTGGTATTTTGTGAGGTGTTGGATCATTCTAAGCCAGTGCTCCGCAGAACACACACGTGTTTTTGCTGAGTTTTCGGGAGCAGTAACGAGCAAGCGGAATTGATGACAAAAGAAAACCAGGGTCCTGTAGCGGTTGTTACTTTCCATGTCATCGGGCTTTACAATGTACAAATAAAGAACAGTTTCTAAGATAAGTATAAGTGTTCTAAGAATATTAATGATAAGGAAACGAAATACCAAGATAGTTTTATTAAAGGTTTATTTTAAGAAACTATAGTATAAATGAAAACGTTAAAGTTCATTCTACCAATTTTAAGGGGAGAGTTTTGAGGTAGATAATTATATTTTTAAGCTATCTGTAACAAGTGACTTAAAAACAAAAAAAAAATCTTTAGGTGTTTTTCAAGACGTGTATTGTATTATAACTAGATAAGTATGGTTTTAGCAATATTAACATCGTTTACAAAGAAATGCAAAAAGTTATAAATTCTACTTTGTATCCATTCATTATATTTAAATGAAAGTACAATAAACAACCACACCATTACGACATAGCAACGACATGTAGCGGTTTTATTGTACAATGTACATATAACATGCAAAATATGAAAAACAATTTTTATTTACATGTTTGAATGTTGGATTGAGTAATAAAAGATAAGATTTAAACTTTTATCGCGTGTCGTCCTAAATCGGCATGTAAATCACTGTTCGCCTCAGACATTATGTATAATCTTGCTAGTGAAACCGGTTTTAGAGAACCACGTGGTATTCACCGGGGTGTTTCAAGTGAAGCCTAGAAATTCTTAAGAAAGTAATTCAAAGTTATTTACATCACGTAAAAATTGATTTCTATCTTATTCGTACCTCAAACGAAACATATATATGAAAGGTTGAGTAGCTGAGGTCAAGGATATACCTCATGTTGCAGTTCAATAGGATGAGTATGCATTCAATATAGGACAAGTAAAGTGTTTATTCAGCTATCATCTTAGTCCGTAGTCAGTGGAAAAAAGATGGTGTATTAAAATATTTTTGTGTTCAATGTTTTATTGTTTGGTATTCCATTTGCCGCATTCTTATTATAAAGTTAAAAAAAAAAAAAAAAAGTTAGATATTGGGCAGGACAAGGAATTACCCTGTATTTCTTAAGCAGCCGTAAGTATCTGTAAGTTTTATTCAAACTTTTTTGGACTTTGGACACTCTGTAGTATTCACAATTCATCTAGCGGCCTTAACAACCATATTTTTGGTAATTTTTGAGTAGAAATAAAGAAACAATAGTACATGTATATAACTTCCCAGTGAGCAGAAAAATTGATACGGCATATCGGCGAAATTTAAATCAAAGTTAGTTGTTTTCAAAGTATGATAATATATCAATTACTTATAACAACTTGTATGAGAGAGCAAATCATTTCATAGCTCGGAAGCCGCTATAGGAAACGTGGCTGGATTTTATACAACGATACATTGGAAATCTTTTATCAGATTCAGGATCTGAAGAAGAGTTTTCGAAACAAATGTTTTTAAAAGTTTAAACTCTGTGTCTTACATTTGTGATAATCAGTGGAAATCGTTCATGTAGACGGCTAGAAGATCTATAGTATCAAAAAAAAAAAAAAAAAAATTGAACATTTATATCCATGTACGTTACATTGGTAATTCTACTAATATTAAAAAAAATGTTAAAGGAGAAGTCTATATCAAAGTTTTCTTCGGTTTTGTGTCTCATCATTTGGAATCTGTCAATTATAAATATGTTTAATTCAAAATGTCTAGAGAAGAAATCTTATTTGAATATTTATAGTGATGCGTTTTATTCATGTTATTGGTACATATTCAGTCATTTAAAAACGTTAAATACGTGGACAAGCCAGGAATCTTGTCAAAACGTTTAATACTTAGACAAGTTTGGAATCTTGTCAGAAACGTTGAATACGTGGACAAGTTAGGAATTTTGTCAGAAACGTTGAATATGTGGACAAGTTTGGAATCTTGTCAGAAACGTTGAATACGTGGACAAGTTAGGAATCTTGTCAGAAACGTTGATTACGTGGACAAGTTAGGAATCTTGTCAAAAACGTTGAATACGTGGACAAGTTAGGAATCTTGTCAGAAACGTTGAATACGTGGACAAGTCAGGAATCTTGTCAGAGTTCTATGTGGAGAGAACTGGAATCTAAAAATACATAAATGAATATTATAGGGAAAAGTATTTGGGATATATAGACAAGATGTGTGTAGAATTATATAAAGGTGGGCAGTAGAAAGCCATGATATTAATAAAATATTGCAAAACGGATACGTGGTAATTGTGAAAAATAATAATAAGTTAGAGCCAAAACTTTTAGTATGTGCTTAAATAGCAACGATTGGAGAATTAAGTCTTATGTGTTTGAAAACATATGTTTCGATCTTAGTTTCACTTGTTTGTGACATTTTTACTTATGATTAAAACTTAAGTTTTAAAAAAAAAAAAAAAAACAAAAAAAAAAAAACAAAAAAAAAAAACGATAAAATAAAAATTGTCATGTCAAGGCACTAGTAGAAATAATATATTTAGACAATGTATAGTTTATTAATAACTGATTAGTGTCTCCAACAAGGTTTAGTATCAGAAAGAGTGCTTTAATGTTTCCAGTAAGTCTGTTTCTTATTTAAATAAATAAATAAATAAAGGAAGTCAAATGACAATGTTTTGTTTAAAAAAAAAAAAAAAAATTAAACAAGTACGTAATGTATTTGATAATTCAAAAGTGGGCAAGGTATTTATGGTGGACACAAGATATGATGATTCTTCTTAGATTTTTTTATGAAATATAGTATTCGTTTTACGCATAACTTGTTTTTGCAGACATAACTTTGGACAAGATCATGGAAATGGCGGTAAAATCAGCGTGGATTCAGAAGATAAAGAGAATGTCGTCCTAATATAGAAGCTAGTTGTGTGATTATCGAGAGAAACGAGGAAATGTGAAAAAAAAAAAAAAAAAAAAAAAAAATAATAATAATAATAATAATAATAAAATCAAATTTGTGATTTGTGCGACTGTGTCATCAAGTGAGTGCACTACATTCTGTGATACTCGGGTCTAAGCGATTCATTCCAGGAAACTCGGATCCTAACGATCATTCCATTTGTAAAAATATTTTGTGGAGTTTCAGACAGATCAACAAATGCAAGATGATTAAGATATCGACGAGTTCAGATCATTATGTCGCTTCTGGCGTAATCTTAGCAGATATATATGCATCAAAAGCGTTCATACGTAAAATTATAAATGAACAGGACGGACAAGAAAGTGAAACAGTGATTGATTGTGAATCTGTATCAACAAGCTCCGTGAAAATATTATAACATTGGCATATATTTTATGGGCGCAGGCGTTAACGTTACAAAGAGCAATTCGACCACTTCCCCCGTTTAAAGACTGTCGGATTCGACAAAAGACAGCTATATGTTAATGTCAGTTTGGAAAGAACATTTTAATTTAAAAAAAAAAAAAAAGGGGGGGGGCGGTATTATTTAACATTTTTCCTTAGAAAGAACAGTTGCTTGTTCATCATTATATTTTTCAGTTGTAATTTATAAATTTGATATCTGAAAGTTATATTTTTTCACACTCTAACTTTTGAACTTGATATTCTAAGCTAGCCTGGCTTACAGCTTAAGTGTTGTATTATTTGGGGTGTAGTCTGTCAAATAATGAGTGAAGATTATACTAAAGTTTTCCCGCGTTTCGTAGTATAGCGGGAAAACATTGTATGATTGGAACGTATTTTATTGGAAATGCCTGTTTATGGTAGGCGTGGCTAAAGGAAGGCCAATGAGAAGGTGGTAATTTGTGAGGTGTTGGATCATTCTAAGCCAGTGCTCCGCAGAACACACACGTGTTTTTGCTGAGTTTTTATCTATATTCATATGTTGATATATGTAATATATTATATATATGTAATATTGTCATATATTTTGATTTTGCTTTATTGTACATGTACATAAACGGTGTTTATGCATACCAAGTACTGCTCCGAATGCACGTCCGGCATTCTCCCTTGAGGCATTATTTACATAGCGACGGACACAGGTTTCCATAGTTACTCGTCTATGGTTTTTCCTGGGCGGTTTTTAATGTCTTTGATAGGGGTATAAGGCATAGCATGTAACACATAGTTAACCAAAGCATTGCAGTACTTCATTGTTCACATACACAAAATGTATGCCTGTTTGTTATGAATTGTTATTAAATAAATGCCAGCTGCTCCCACTAAGCTAGCCTGGCTTACAGCTTAAGTGTTGTATTATTTGGGGTGTAGTCTGTCAAATAATGAGTGAAGATTATACAAATTGAGGACAACCGTCACCAAGAAAAGATTATCAATTCAACTAACGTTATAGTGTTATATATACTTTATATTATTAATGACTTTAGATAATTGGGTAATTTGTGTTGACAACTTGCAGTTTTTTTTTAATTATCATTAAGAACATCCCTTTTCGTTTAGCAATCAAGGGCCTTCTGACTAAGAGTTGAATTATAGTGAACACAACAATTCAGAGACTTTGAAACAGGTATATATTTCTTCTGATCTTGATTCTCTGAATTTTTTAAGCTCACCTGAGTTGAAGGCTCAAGTGATCTTTTCTGATCAAAGTTTGTCTTTTATCTGTCATTGTCATTCTTCAAGGGGAGAGAATTACAAAATTAATAACATTACTGATATCTTCTCAAAAACCAATGGCCCAGGAAATATGAAACTTATGTGGAACCATTGTCGGGTAGTGTAGATTCAATTTTTTCAAATCATGAACCCCATGTGTAGGACGGGGCCACAAAGGATGATCAGAGTTTAACATAGGAATATATAAAGAAATATTTTAAAATCCTTTCCTCGGATTACAGCAAGCCTTGATTGGTAATATTTATATGAAAGCATATTCAGGTGGTGTAGATTCAAGTTTGATCAAATCATGACCCCGGGGATAGGGTGGGACCACATAGGCCAATCAAAGTTAAACTGAGAATAAAGAGAAAAAATACTTAAAAAATATTCTTCCAAAGAACAGAAAAGGCAGTAAGTTATATATACATATGGCAGCATTTTCTTGTAGTGTAGATTTGTTCAAATCATGACAACCCCCCCCCCCCCCGGTATAGGGTCGGGCTACAATAAAAGTGTTCAAACTTGTAGGGAAATACTCACAGTTAGTAAAAAAAAAAATAAGTACCCTGTAAGCATCCTTAGTGTAGATTCAGTTATGTTCAATCATCTCTCTCTCTCCCTTACAGGGAGATGTTAGGACCACATGTACTTTTAAGCTTTTCAATACAAAGCTGATTTTTGATTTTTATCTAAGCCAGGTGAGTGATATGGCCCTGGGTCTCTTGTTCAATCATTTATCTACACATATATGTACAATACAACTCAGTTATAACAAACTAGGACCTATAAAAATACTTCGCTATTTTATTCGTTATATCCATATTTGTAATTTTGTAATATTTATATAGTTTGGGATCCAAGAAGACTTCTGTGAATTCACAATGTCCGTGTTTTGTAGAGCTGAGGTTTTTCTCGAGAACCATATGGGCCAATTTTTACCAAACTTGGCAGGGCTAAGACCCCTTACAAGGGGTGATAATCAGGAAAAGAAAAAAAAATAGGGAGGCACTGGGTCAGAAAAGCTGAAACTTGTGTTAAAGCATCCAGGGATTAAGTGTAGATTCTAAATTGTTTAAATCCCTCCCGCTAAGAATAGACCTAAACCACAATAGGTATTACAAGTAGGAAAATCTGGTGTAGAACAGCATGACCAGTTTCTCTGATTAGTGTTATGGACCATGGCCTTCTTGTATTCATGATCATGATCATAGAGAAAACGAACCATAGCTACTCTCCTCCTTCAACAGCAACAAGAAAAAATTGCTTTACGGAATGTCTATTTTCATTTTTAAAAAATTCAAATTTTGAATAATATTTTTTCCAGATTGATGAATGAACCACATGCATTATATCAGAGGAATCTAGCTGGACTTGGAGCACCTTTTTAGCAGCCAGGACACATAGATGTACCTGTACAGTTGATACAGATAATCTCAACGGCACATTTCTAAATGATGGCCAAAAAAATCTAATAAAGACACTGTCAGTTTAAAACTTTTTGGAAGAAATCCAGACCAGAAACAAAGGATATTAATTTTTAAGCTCCTCCAAATGTAAAAGGGGTTTTATTGAAACCAAGACCAGGATACACCCAAGGATATTTAAAATTACACCCCTTCATCATAAAATTTTGAATTTTAGTTTGCCTATCTAGTCAAGAACATGGATTTTTTGACATTTGATACACTTTACATTATGTTATATTGACATTTTTTCAAGATTTCTTTACTGTAAACTATTCATTTCAGCAAAAAGTACATTTTCAGATGATTTTTCAAAAATTGCTTTATAAATACAATTGAAATATTTAGATCATGTCTCATAAATGGTTAATCACAGTTACCACAGACACCAAATATTTGTTTTAAAGAAGTTAGGTACAAAAAAATGTGTCTTTCGGTATTTTAGCTAATGGCAGTTTTTTTTCATACAAGCTAATCACATTGACTAAATTGTATAGGTAAATACAATATTTTTGGAGATGTTGTCATGGTAACCAGATACAAATCACAAAAGCATATTAAAAAAAAAATATTTTCATGCATTTACAATAAACTGTGAAAATAACACATGTATGTTAGTCAATAGTTATTTTGTATTTTATGGAGATTTTGTGAAGTTAATTCATTTAAAAAAGCATTTCCAGGATAATTTGTTACCATGGTTACAAAAATTTATGAGAAATATACTGTTTTTTTCTAATATTTACAAGGTTTAGGAGAACATTTTCTACCTTATATTATCAATTTTTTGGGCTTGTGGTATTTTTTCCACAACATACTCTGAAAATGATGTATTTTGGTATTTTCTTTAAAAAAATGAATTTTTTGTGATATTCTGTTGCCATAGTTACAGAATTTTTTTTTGAAAAACCAATGGGTTTTGTTTTGTTTTATTAGAATTAGGATAGAGGTCTTTCTATACCATGCTTTCAGTTTTCTTAAATATGTGGGATTTTATGTTCCTAAAAATGGTTATTATTGTGAAAAATGAATTTTTGAGACTTTTTGTTTCCATGGTAACAGAATATTTTTTAAAAACCCATCGGTTTTATTTAATTTTATTGAAATTAAGAAAGTGCTCTTTCTATTCCACATGATCAGATTTCCTTAACATTTGGGATTTTTTCTTACTATGCTCCTAAAAACGGTTATTATTGTGAAAAAAGAATTTTTGTGACGTTTCATTGCCATGGTAACAGAATATTATTTAAAAACCCATGATTTTTATTTAATTTTATTGAAATTAAGAAAGTGCTCTTTCTATTCCACATGATCAGATTTCTTTAACATTTGGGATTTTTTCTTACTATGCTCCTAAAAACGGTTATTATTGTGAAAAATGAATTTTTGTGACATTTCGTTGCCATGGTAACAGAAAATTATTTAAAAACCCATGATTTTTATTTAATTTTATTGAAATTAAGAAAGTGCTCTTTCCATTCTACATGATCAGATTTCTTTAACATTTTGGGATTTTTTCTTACTATGCTCCCAAAAACGGTTATTATTGTAAAAAAAAGAATTTTTGTGACATTTCGTTGCCATGGTAACAGAAAATTATTTAAAAACCCATGATTTTTATTTAATTTTTTTGAAATTAAGAAAGTGCTCTTTCTTTTCCAATTGATCAGATTTCTTTAACATTTGGGATTTTTTCTTACTATGCTCCTAAAAACGGTTAATTGTGAAAAATAAATTTTTGTGACATTTCGTTGCCATGGTAACAGAATATTTTTAAAAAACCCATGGGTTTTATTTAATTTTATTAATATTCAGAATGTGCTCTTTCTATCCCATGTTATCGGATTTCTTTCACATGCGGTCTTTTTTCTAAATATGCTTCTAAAATATGTTGGATTTGAAGAAATATTGTGAAAAGTGAATTTTATGAAATGACTTATGTTAAATTGAAATTCAGTACCTTAAATAAATCCTATATAATTTTATCCTTATGGTTATCATTTATCATTTTGTATGTACTTCTCAGGAAAAAAAGATTTATTTATGGTACTATCATCAAAAAAGCTATTTCCTGTGTTCAATAATAGCTAAATTCACATTTTTTTGAATTTTTTGCTTGGTTGCCATGCACATTTACATGGTGCATTGTTTCCATGGCAACAAAGGCTGGCCAAAAAAATTATGTTGTCCAATGATGTTCCCTTGGTTCATGAAGCAACATATATAAATTTTGTAAAGATCTGAAATGGTCATGAATCACCCCCTGCCTGGTTCTTACAAATAGCTGTACTTAACTCTTGCAGACCTGTTTACCCATATCGTTGTTTCTCAGTAATTTTGGTGAAATTTTTCCGTGAGATTTGGCATTTGCCAGTGAAATTTCATTTTGCATTGATTTGACGTATATTTATGGAGAAAGACTGCTTTTATAATGACGAAGTCGCCGGCATGGTAGAATGGTTAGAGCCTCTGCTCTAGAGTCGCGCGAAGTAAGGACGCAGTAGGTGCTGGCACGAAAAAGATTCCTCCCCGCTCAATGGCCCGAGTAGTGGAAAAAATTGCATTTCTCCACCGGCAAGTGGTGGCGTCTCCATGCGAGTGAAAGATTCTTGAGAGGGACGTTAAACAACGTACAATCAATCAATTTGATTACTTAAACGAACATAACGAAACCTTTTACTGCGAAAATTCCGAAAAAATGTATTACCGTATTTTCATAACATCATAGCGTGAGGCGTATTTTGTACTTAAAATCCGTATAAAATACGGCGAAATCGTAAGAGTAAACAGGTCTGCTCTTGTGAATAACAGCTACAAACTAAAATCATCCCATGAATATTATTATCTGATAATGGGTCAAATGGGTTTGACCGGTGCTTTGTGGTGCGATTTGTACATTTGGTGTAAAGATGACTACCATCTGGAAAGAATTAACTTTTTACCAGGAAAGTGGCAGGGAATATAAACAAAAACTTGACATATTTTACTTCAATTACTTTTTACTAAAATGTGTTCGATACTGAAAATAACATCTATGATGGATCATAAAGAGAAAAATAATTGTACATGTAAGTACATGCATGCTGTTATTTTCCTTGTTCAGTTTCTTTGTAAATTTTGTTAATCCAAAAGTTCAATTAAGCTTTTTTTCTGATGAAAGAGATTTGTATTCTTATTTATTGGTAACTCTGTTCGCCTTCAAAGATATAATGTAAATATGGTGTAATTTTTCCACTTCTTACCATTAAATCATACCATTTAT
Source organism: Saccostrea cuccullata (assembly GCF_032062105.1). Taxonomy (NCBI): domain Eukaryota; kingdom Metazoa; phylum Mollusca; class Bivalvia; order Ostreida; family Ostreidae; genus Saccostrea; species Saccostrea cuccullata. The sequence continues at coordinate 13,263 of NW_026928861.1, read as the reverse complement.
ATTAATTTAACGTAATGCAGTAGAAAGTTTGGTTTAAAAAACTTCTTTATGACCGACTAACTTTGGAGTTAAATTATGACTTACTGAAATGAAATATGAAATTCACTATAGAAATTACAATGTAGAACAACATAGAGAAATTTGAGTTTAAAAGAAACAGTACTATGCTATGCAAAAAGGTTGAATAAAGTTTGATATAAGTAACATTAGAATACAGGTATTTAACAACTCATGGACTTAGTGTCAATGAATGATTTGAAAAAGAAATGTCCATGCTTGCTTTTTTTCACTTATGCACAATTAAGACTGTGTTTTAGTAATATATAGCACCGTATTAAAACATATATATAAGGAAGCATTATTGATTACCCCTTTACCTATGAAATTTCACCAAGGAACTACTGAAATAACACCCTTGCAATGAAAAGGGTAGGCAGGTGTGTTTTATGATGAATGAATATTTCAGGTTAATGAACTAGTGCAAAAGGGCCAGCAAGAAGCTTTGCTTTGTTACAACAGTAAAAGCAAGGCAATATATTTCAGAGGTATGTAATTTTTGAAACTGAATGTGAAATATATTTGCCAATAAAAAGTTATATAATATTAAACGATAACAACATTTTCATACAGTCAGATCTCAATAATTTGAAGCCCTAGGGACCAAGAAAAGAATTCCAAGTTAACCGGGGATTTGAAATTTGTAAAATACTTACAGATATTGGGGCTTTCAAGTCACTTCAACATCATAAAGACATCAATGTTTGACATATAAATGTTATACAAGTTCTGTATTTTTTTTAAGTGAGTCATTTTCTTCAATTTAACATGGATTGACTCAACTGCAAAATGTTCTGTTTATGTAACTGAAATAGGGGTTGAATAATTCTTATTGTCAATTTAAATTGAGTACCAGGTATTCAGTTTGAAAAAAGAGAAGGGAAATGAATTGATAAATTTGAACATATGAAAAAACACAAAATTCAGAAAGTTAAAAATTTTGAAGCAAGTTTGAAGATTGTTTCCTTTCAAAAAAAAATTCAACTCTTTAAAGTTCATGATTTTGACTGTTACAAAATTCATCTACTTTTGTAGAAAGAAAAAGACAATTGAAGAATTTTTTTAAAGAAAGATCTATGAGTGCCTTAATGCATGAGGTCAAGTGATCATTTTTAGATTATGTTATCATAAGAGTTGATTGTTTCATTTTATTTCATTAAAGCTCTGCATGGGTAAGTGTACTCAGTAAGTGTTAGTTTTTGGTAAGTATATTCATATGTATAATTGTTGTGGTTTACATAGATGTGGCGTGTGGCATTTTCATCATCTCCTGCTACATTTACTGTTAAGGCAAATATTGATTATCTATAATCACTGAAATTATGTATAAATAAGAATTAAATTCCTATTGTTGTTTCATGATAGCAAAACTGATAAGCTTCAGCATTTTTAGGTCACCTGAGTAAACTCAGGTGACCTATTGCTATCTGTTTTCGTCGTGCGTCGTGCGTTAACATTTGAACATTTTAAGCTTCTTCTCTGCAACTACTCAACCAATTTCAACCAAATCTGGCACAAATCATCTATGGGTGAAGGGGAACAAAAATTGTGAATTTCATGATCCCTGCACCCCTGGGGCCTGAGGGGTGGGGCCAAAACCACTAAAATTAATGCAATCGTTAAAAATCTTCTTCTTTACTCCTGGACATCAAGCAGTCAAACTGTTTGCATGATTGTAATCAGCATTGAGTCTTCTAGCAAAATTGTGAAATTCATGGCCCTGGGGTCAGGGGTTCTAGTGCTAGGGCGGGGCTAAATAAGTATATAGTGAAAATGCATTATTTCTTTGAAAATCTTCTTCTCTGCTCCTGGTCATTAAATAAACTAACTAAGCACATAGTTATAATGAGCAAGAGTGCCTCTACCAAAATTGTGAATTTTATGGCCCCAGGGTCAGGAGTTCTGGTGTTGGGGGGGGGGGCTCTATTGATTATATAGTGAAAATACATGAATTTTTTGAAAGTTTTCTTCTCTACTCCTGGGTATTAATTAATTAAACTATCAAAGTGCATATTTATAATGAGCAAGAGTGCCTCTACCAAAATTGTGAATTTTACAGCCCCAGGGTCAGAGGTTCTTGTGTTCAGGGGGGGGGGGGGGGGGCTATTGATTATATAGTGAAAATACATGAATTCTTTGAAAATATTCTTCTTTGCTTCTAGGTAATAAATAAACTAACTAAGTGCATAGTTATAATGAGCATGAGTGCCTCTGCCGAAATTGTGAATTTTAGGACCTCAGGGTCAGGAGTTCTTGTGTTGGGGGGGGGGGGGGGCTCTATTGATTATGTAGTGAAAATTCATGAATTCTTTGAAAATATTATTCTCTGCTCCTAGGTATTAAATAAACTAACTAAATATATAGTTATAATGAGCAAGAGTGCCTCTACCAAAATTGTGAATTTTATGGCCCCAGGGTCAGGGGTTCTGGTGTTGGGGGGGGGCTCTATTGATTATAGTGAAATACATAAAATCTTTGAAAATTTTCTTCTCTGCTCCTGGGTTTTAAGCAGTTGAATCACCTATATAGTTACGAACAAGGACCGTTAGCTTCCAGATTTGTGAATTTCAAGGACCCAGAGTCAGGGGTACCATAGGGGGGGGGGGGGGCTGTACTTATAGACTGAAAATGAATGAATTGTTTTAATTCTGCTCCTTAGTATTAATCAAATATTTTTGAAAATAAGGATACCTTTTCAAAAATTGTGCAATCAGTGGATCTAGGCCTAAGGGTCAGGAGTTCATGTGTAGTAGGGGCATTACTGATTATTGCTGAATATGAATTATTAGTTGAAATGTATTTTTTGTTCCTCTGCCTTATCTATGGGTATTAAGTAACCAAACTAAGCAACTGCTAAGTGTTTAGTTATGATGATCAATGATGCCTCTTTCAAAATTGTGAATGCCATAGCATCTGGCTTAAAACATGAATCAAATTCAATCACTGGAAAGTTGTTGCATAATGCTCAGGTGACCTATAAGGCCCATGGGCCTCTTGTTAACAATACATGTCTATCATTTCATATCCCAGACCTTCCGCAAGTATGTGTTCATATTTTATATATGTATTCATAGCTCAAAATATGGTTTTCTTGCTTATTATTGTACAGTGCTTGAAAGTTAATCTATTAATATTTAGCGCTTTTTAAATTCATATTAAATTTTTTCACTGCTAGTATTGCTGGAGTGAGGACGTCGCCACATATTACATCTGCAAGGAAGGCCTGAATCGACCTGCTTGTGGAAGATAAATAAAATTTGAAGGTTTTTTTCTTTTTTATTTTTTTTATTTCATTTATTTTTTTTAAAGAAATTTTTTATTCGAAATTTTGAATTTCCTCTACATTGTCTCTCTTAAAATTACACCAGAGTTGTCACGTCCTTTACATTGTTTCTCTAAAAATTACTCCAGAGTTGGCACGTCCTCTACATTGTCTCTTAAAATTACACCAGAGTTGTCACGTCCTTTACATTGTCTCTCTTAAAATTACACCAGAGTTGGCACGTCCTCTACATTGTCTCTCTTAAAATTACACCAGAGTTGGCACGTCCTCTACATTGTCTCTCTTTTCTCTCTTAAAATTACACCAGAGTTGGCACGTCCTCTACATTGTCTCTCTTAAAATTACACCAGAGTTGTCACGTCCTTTACATTGTTTCTCTTAAAATTACTCCAGAGTTGGCACGTCCTCTACATTGTCTCTTAAAATTACACCAGAGTTGGCACGTCCTCTACATTGTCTCTCTTAAAATTACACCAGAGTTGGCACGTCCTCTACATTGTCTCTCTTAAAATTACACCAGAGTTGGCACGTCCTCTACATTGTCTCTCTTAAAATTACACCAGAGTTGTCACGTCCTCTACATTGTCTCTCTTAAAATTACACCAGAGTTGGCACGTCCTCTACATTGTGTCTCTTAAAATTACATCAGAGTTGTCACGTCCTTTACATTGTTTTTCTTAAAATTACTCCAGAGTTGGCATGTCCTCTACATTGTCTCTCTTAAAATTACACCAGAGTTGGCATCTCCTCTACATTGTCTCTCTTAAAATTACACCAGAGTTGGCACGTCCTCTACATTGTCTCTCTTAAAATTACACCAGAGTTGGCACGTCCTCTACATTGTCTCTCTTAAAATTACACCAGAGTTGGCACGTCCTCTACACTGTGTCTCTTAAAATTACACCAGAGTTGGCACGTCCTCTACACTGTGTCTCTTAAAATTACACCAGAGTTGGCATCTCCTCTACATTGTCTCTCTTAAAATTACACCAGAGTTGGCACGTCCTCTACATTGTCTCTCTTAAAATAACACCAGAGTTGTCACGTCCTCTACATTGTCTCTCTTAAAATTACACCAGAGTTGGCACGTCCTCTACATTGTCTCTCTTAAAATTACACCAGAGTTGGCACGTCCTCTACATTGTCTCTCTTAAAATTACACCAGAGTTGGCACGTCCTCTACATTGTCTCTCTTAAAATTACACCAGAGTTGGCACGTCCTCTACATTGTCTCTCTTAAAATTACACCAGAGTTGTCACGTCCTTTACATTGTCTCTCTTAAAATTACTCCAGAGTTGGCACGTCCTCTACATTATCTCTCTTAAAATTACACCAAAGTTGGCACGTCCTCTACATTGTCTCTCTTAAAATAACACAAGAGTTGGCACGTCCTCTAGATTGTCTCTCTTAAAATTACACCAGAGTTGTCACGTCCTCTACATTGTGTCTCTTAAAATTACATCAGAGTTGGCACGTCCTCTACATTGTCTTTCTTAAAATTACACCAGAGTTGTCACGTCCTTTACATTGTTTCTCTTAAAATTACTCCAGAGTTGGCACGTCCTCTACATTGTCTCTCTTAAAATTACACCAGAGTTGTCACGTCCTCTACATTGTCTCTCTTAAAATTACACCAGAGTTGGCACGTCCTCTACATTGTGTCTCTTAAAATTACATCAGAGTTGGCAAGTCCTCTACATTGTCTCTCTTAAAATTACACCAGAGTTGTCACGTCCTTTACATTGTCTCTCTTAAAATTACACCAGAGTTGTCACGTCCTCTACATTGTCTCTCTTAAAATTACACCAGAGTTGGCACGTCCTCTACATCATCTCTCTTAAAATTACACCAGAGTTGGCACGTCCTCTACATCATCTCTCTTAAAATTACACCAGAGTTGGCACGTCCTCTACATCATCTCTCTTAAAATTACACCAGAGTTGGCACGTCCTCTACATCATCTCTCTTAAAATTACACCAGAGTTGTCATGTCCTTTACATTGTTTCTCTTAAAATTACTCCAGAGTTGGCACGTCCTCTACATTGTCTCTCTTAAAATTACACCAGAGTTGGCACGTCCTCTACATTGTCTCTCTTAAAATTACACCAGAGTTGTCACGTCCTCTACATTGTCTCTCTTAAAATTACTCCAGAGTTGGCACGTCCTCTACATTGTCTCTCTTAAAATTACACCAGAGTTGGCACGTCCTCTACATTGTCTCTCTTAAAATTACACCAGAGTTGTCACGTCCTTTACATTGTTTCTCTTAAAGTTACTCCAGAATTGGCACGTCCTCTACATTGTCTCTCTTAAAATTACTCCAGAGTTGGCACGTCCTCTACATTGTTTCTCTTAAAATTACACCAGAGTTGGCACGTCCTCTACATTGTCTCTCTTAAAACGACACCAGAGTTGTCACGTCATGTACATCGTCTCTCTTAAAATTACACCAGAGTTGTCACGTCCTCTACATTGTGTCTCTTAAAATTACATCAGAGTTGGCAAGTCCTCTACATTGTCTCTCTTAAAATTACACCAGAGTTGTCACGTCCTTTACATAGTCTCTCTTAAAATTACTCCAGAGTTGGCACGTCCTCTACATTGTCTCTCTTAAAATTACACCAGAGTTGTCACGTCCTCTACATTGTCTCTCTTAAAATTACACCAGAGTTGTCACGTCCTCTACATTGTGTCTCTTAAAATTACATCAGAGTTGGCAAGTCCTCGACATTGTCTCTCTTAAAATTACACCAGAGTTGTCACGTCCTTTACATTGTTTCTCTTAAAATTACTCCAGAGTTGGCACGTCCTCTACATTGTCTCTCTTAAAATTACACCAGAGTTGACACGTCCTCTACATTGTCTCTCTTAAAATTACACCAGAGTTGGCACGTCCTCTACATTGTCTCTCTTAAAATTACACCAGAGTTGGCACGTCCTCTACATTGTCTCTCTTACAATTACACCAGAGTTGTCACGGCCTCTACATTGTCTCTCTTAAAATTACACCAGAGTTGGCACGTCCTCTACATTGTCTCTCTTACAATTACACCAGAGTTGTCACGGCCTCTACATTGTCTCTCTTAAAATTACACCAGAGTTGTCACGTCCTCTAAATTGTGTCTCTTAAAATTTACTCCAGAGTTGGCACGTCCTCTACATTGTTTCTCTTAAAATTACACCAGAGTTGTCACGTCCTCTACATTGTCTCTCTTAAAATTACACCAGAGTTGGCACGTCCTCTACATTGTCTCTCTTAAAATTACACCAGAGTTGTCACGTCCTCTACACTGTCTCTCTTAAAATTACACCAAAGTTGGCACGTCCTCTACATTGTCTCTCTTAAAATAACACCAGAGTTGTCACGTCCTCTACATTGTCTCTCTTAAAATTACACCAGAGTTGGCACGTCCTCTACATTGTCTCTCTTAAAATTACATCAGAGTTGTCACGTCCTCTACATTGTCTCTCTTAAAATTACACCAAAGTTGGCACGTCCTCTACATTGTCTCTCTTAAAATTACATCAGAGTTGTCACGTCCTCTACACTGTCTCTCTTAAAATTACACCAAAGTTGGCACGTCCTCTACATTGTCTCTCTTAAAATAACACCAGAGTTGTCACGTCCTCTACATTGTCTCTCTTAAAATTACACCAGAGTTGGCACGTCCTCTACATTGTCTCTCTTAAAATAACACCAGAGTTGTCACGTCCTCTACATTGTCTCTCTTAAAATTACACCAGAGTTGTCACGTCCTCTACATTGTCTCTCTTAAAATTACACCAGAGTTGGCACGTCCTCTACATTGTGTCTCTTAAAATTACATCAGTGTTGGCAAGTCCTCTACATTGTCTCTCTTAAAATTACACCAGAGTTGTCACGTCCTTTACATTGTCTCTCTTAAAATTACATCAGAGTTGACACGTCCTCTACATTGTTTCTCTTAAAATTACACCAGAGTTGTCACGTCCTCTACATTGTCTCTCTTAAAATTACACCAGAGTTGTCACGTCCTCTACATTGTCTCCCTTAAAATTACACCAAAGTTGGCACGTCCTCTACATTGTCTCTCTTAAAATAACACCAGAGTTGTCACGTCCTCTACATTGTCTCTCTTAAAATTACACCAGAGTTGTCACGTCCTCTACATTGTCTCTCTTAAAATTACACCAGAGTTGTCACGTCCTCTACATTGTCTCTCTTAAAATTACACCAGAGTTGGCACGTCCTCTACATAATCTCTCTTAAAATTACACCAGAGTTGTCACGTCCTCTAGATTGTCTCTCTTAAAATTACACCAGAGTTGTCACGTCCTCTACATTGTCTCCCTTAAAATTACACCAGAGTTGGCACGTCCTCTACATTGTCTCTCTTAAAATTACACCAGAGTTGTCACGTCCTCTACATTGTCTCTCTTAAAATTACACCAGAGTTGTCACGTCCTCTACATTGTCTCTCTTAAAATTACACCAGAGTTGGCACGTCCTCTACATTGTTTCTCTTAAAAATACCCCAGAGTTGGCACGTCCTCTACATTGTCTCTCTTAAAATTACACCAGAGTTGGCACGTCCTCTACACTGTCTCTCTTAAAATAACACCAGAGTTGGCACGTCCTCTACATTGTGTCTCTTAAAATTACACCAGAGTTGTCACGTCCTCTACATTGTCTCCCTTAAAATTACACCAGAGTTGTCACGTCCTCTACATTGTCTCTCTTAAAATTACACCAGAGTTGTCACGTCCTCTACATTGTCTCTCTTAAAATTACACCAGAGTTGGCACGTCCTCTACATTGTTTCTCTTAAAAATACCCCAGAGTTGGCACGTCCTCTACATTGTCTCTCTTAAAATTACACCAGAGTTGGCACGTCCTCTACACTGTCTCTCTTAAAATAACACCAGAGTTGGCACGTCCTCTACATTGTGTCTCTTAAAATTACACCAGAGTTGGCACGTCCTCTACATTGTCTCTCTTAAAATTACTCCAGAGTTGAGACGTCCTCTACGTTGTCTCTCTTAAAATAACACCAGTACACAAGTGTTTACGTCCCTGGTACTTGAAAACTTGTCCTTTTTATTTACATAACAAATTAATGCATATTCTCGCAAACTGGGGAAACTGGAAAATCCACGGTAGAAGTCATAGGACAAGCTTCTTCTATTTCAGCATTAGTTGTAACACTGAAATCAGGTTTCTCAAGCAGTTCCTGTAAACGAAATCTTCAATTAAAACTTTTACTCCTATCAAACCATTCTTATGAAAAGATTCAGGTATCCATAAGCTGTTCAAAATTCTTACCTCTGTTGGTATGTACGGAGATACAGGATAGGCTTACAACATAGGTTAAAGAAACAATGGTACATGTAACATCACATAGGTCTCAGAGCTAAGTTCGTATAAGCTCTCTTGGTCCGGCTCGGAGCTAGGATGGTAAAAGCTCTCATGGTCCGTCTCGGAGCTAGGATGGTTAAAGCTATAGACACCTTGGCGATAGTTGTTGTGTCATTGTTTATTACAAGTTTGTTCACTTCTTGTCCTTTCTCTTTGATTGTTGTAAGAATATTTACTGCCATGGCAGGCTCCACTGCCTTTGAACTACCACTTCAGTTTCTCCTACAGTCTTGTTGCTGAGTAGGCACGCTTTTCTTACCAGGAGCTTCACATATTCTTCATGCCGTGCTCATGACGTCATACCCTACAATATTTTTGGTACTGCACCCTACCATTGAGGCGTGACCTATTTTCTGATAAAAGAAAAATATGCATGTGCACTTATCAAAATAATATATATTTTGTTTCAAGTTTTTAAATTCTTGAGATATGAAAAAGAAATCTACAAACAAGTATATAACCCGATTTACTATTGTAATTCCTGCCACTTCCTCTTTTTTGCCATCCTGCATCATAATATGTAATAAATCTTAATTATTCAAAACATTTTATGAGTTAAAAAAAAATACATTTTGTGATTACTGATATTTATGTCAAACATCAAGAACAACTTATTATTAATGAATCGATGTTAAATTGATTTTTATGCTTAGAATATATGTTCAGAATTTATTTTATTTTAGATTTTATCTGATTACTCTGAAGTGTCATGTTATTTATTGCACTTGTCAATTTTTCTTTACCGGAAATGCCAAAATTAAGTTTTCTTTGTTTGATTGATAAAAAAGTTTTTCTAGCGAGGGCCTGGCAAACGTTTTGGGGTAATTTTGTTGTAAATGTTTTAATAGCATCCATTTGATGTAGTCCATGAGTGATAAATTCTTTGTTAACGGATTAACGTGATGTATGAAAATGACTCAAAATTTTATTAACATTCTGATTTTAAACCAGTTTTAAACGTTTTTTACACTTTTTTTCTACAACTTATGAAACAAAGATTATTTATTAAAAATGCTATATGTTTATATCTATATATGAAACCAAATTAAAATGTTTTAAAAGTATACATATTAACATACACGCCTTTGAGTAGTGTATGTAGCGATTTCTGCGGTCACAAGTCCCTTTTCGTTTCCTACTTTCCACTGATGTTTTTAGGCTCTTGATAATATTATTCATCATACCTATATTATAAGCAACTATAAGGTTTTTGTACATTTATATACCTTAATTTATTTATCAATTAAACTGATATGAATACCTGATTGCTATAACCGGTGTTTATGTAAGATGTAGATGGACCAAGCTCTAATCCTTGCTTAAGAATAAAAGAAAAGCTTGTCAATAAAAATTAATTTGATTTTGTTGTTTTCATCAATTTTACTTGTGTTGGCAATGCGTACGTGCGTAGTCCTCTTTCAACTGTAATTTAAACTTGTACTCTCAAAATCAAATAATTATATTCTTTTCATGATGTAAACGTAGCTTCTGCAAATCTGTAATTACTCTCGTATCCTTTGAAGGAACATTTGAATCGTTCATTTCTAACAATGAAATAATAAATACGGGAGTAAAATGTGTTGGGCTCTTAAATACAATATGAAGCTGTTTGCGTATTCTGTTCATTCGAGGTCATACTCGGCTAAGAAGTACAATGTTTGAAGAGAATCAATACGAACAAAATATTACAATAGAGATGAATAACGACGGTAAAACCGACCAAGAAAGAATGACAGTGCTATTTCTACTTAAAGATGCCTTATCCTTGTTTACAGGCAGGTCTAAAAGTGCAACGTACGACGAACGAGCTCACATGAGACGAGAATTAGAGGACCGAGTATAAGAAATTTGTAGGAGCTTTATTCTGAACAAAAGTTAAGACAAAAAATACTTTCAAATATACCGGCTGAAAGACTTAATTTGATTTTTAGGTCACCTGAGTAAACTCAGGTGACCTATTGCTATCCGTTTTCGTCCGTCGTCGTCCGTCGTGTGTCGTGTGTTGTGTGTCGTGTGTCGTGTGTTAACATTTGAACATTTTCAGCTTCTTCTCTGCAACAACTGAACCAATTTCAACCAAATTTGGCACAAAGCATCTATGAGTGAAGGGGAACGAAAATTGTGAATTTCATGATCCCTGCCCCCCTGGGGCCTGAGGGGTGGGGCCAAAACCACTAAAATTAATGCAATCTTTAAAAATCTTCTTCTTTACTCCTGGACATCAAGCAGTCAAACTATTTGCATGATTGTAATCAGCATTGAGTCCTCTACCAAAATTGTGAAATTCATGGCCCTGGGGTCAGGGGTTCTAGTGCTAGGGCGGGGCTAAATAAGTATATAGTGAAAATGCATTATTTCTTTGAAAATCTTCTTCTCTGCTTCTAGGTATTAAATAAACCAACTAAGTACATAGTTATGATGAGCAAGAGTGCCTCTACCAAAATTGTGAATTTTATGGCCCCAGGGTCAGGGGTTCTGGTGTTAGGGTGGGGCTCTATTGATTATATAGTAAAAATACATGATTTCTTTGAAAATCTTCTTCTCTGCCCCTGGGTATTAAATAAACCAAGTAAGTAAATAATTATGATGAGCAAGAGTGCCTCTACCAAAATTGTGAATTTTATGGCCCCAGGGTCAAGGGTTCTGGTGTTGGGGGGGGGGGCTCTATTGACTATATAGTGAAATTACATGAATTCTTTGAAAATCTTCTTCTCTGCTCCTAGGTATTAAATAAACTAACTAAGTGCATAGTTATGATGAGCAAGAAGGCCTCTACAAAAATTGTGAATTTTATGGCCCCAGCATCAATGGTTCTGGTGGGGGGGGGGGGGGGACTTTATTGTTTATAAAGTGAAAATACATGAATTCTTTGAAAATCTTCTTCTCTGCTCCTAGGTATTAAATAAACTAACTAAGTACATAGTTATGATAAGCAAGTGTTCCTCAACCAAGATTGTGAATTTTATGCCCCCAGGGTCAAGGGTTCTGGTGTGTGTGTGTGGGGGGGGGGGGGGCTCTATTGATTATATAGTGAAAATATGTGAATTCCTTGAAAATCTTCTTCTCTGCTCCTAGGTATTATATAAACTAACTAAGTGCATAGTTATGATGAGCAAGTGTGCCTCAACCAAAATTGTGAATTTCATGGCCCTATCATCAAGGGTTCTGGTGTTGGGGGGGGGGGGGCTCTATTGATTATATAGTGAAATTACATGAATTCTTTGAAAATCTTCTTCTCTGCTCCTAGGTATTAAATAAATTAACTAAGTGCATAGTGATGATGAGCAAGAGTGCCTCAACCAAAATTGTAAATTTTATGGCCCCAGGGTCAAGGGTTATGGTGTTGGGGGGGGGGGCAGCTCTACTGATCATATGGTGAAAATACATGAATTCTTTGAAAATCTTCTTTTCTGCTCCTAGGTATCAAATAAACTAACTAAGTGCAAAGTTATGATGAGCAAGAGTGTTTCAACAAAAATTGTGAATTTTATGGCCCCGGGGTCAAAGGTTCTGGTGTTGGGGGAGGGCTCTATTGATTATATAGTAAAAATACATGAATTCTTTGAAAATCTTCTTCTCTGCTCCTAGGTATTAAATAAACTAGGTAAGTGCATAGTTATGAGCAAGAATGCCTCTTCTAAAATTATGAATTTCATTGCCCCAGGGTCTGGGGTTCTGGTGTTAGGGTGGGGCTCTATTGATTATATAGTGAAAATACATTGTACATTAAATCTTTGAAAATTTTCTTCTCTGTCTCTGGGTATGAAGCAGATGAACTACCTATATAGTTATGATGAACAAGGGCCCTAATCTTGCAGAATTGTGAATTTCAAGGCCCCAGGGTCAGGGGGGGGGGGGGGGGGGGCTCTACTTATATACTGAAAATGAATTAATTGTTTGAAATCTGGTCCTTTGTATTTATAAAACATTTATTTACTTTTTGATAGGCAATTTTAAGGGTGCCTTTTAAAAATTTGTGCAACCTAGGGTCAGGGGTTTATGTGAGAGTGTTAGGGGCACTACTGATTATTGATTAATATTACTGATTAGTTGGAGTGCATTTTTGTTCCCCTACCCTGCTTATGGGTATTCAGTAACCAAGCTAAGCAACTGCTAAGTTTATTGTTATGATGATCAATGGTGCCCTTTCAAAATTGTGAATGCCATATAGCATCTGGCTTAAAACATGAATCAAATTCAATACACTGTAACTGGAAAGTTGTTGCATAATGCTCAGGTGACCTATAAGGCCCGTGGGCCTCTTGTAATTAAAACAGAATTGCGGAATTCGATTTGGTAGACGAATACCTGAAGTTTTGGAGAATCGAAGACGCAAAAGAAATTATGAAGTCGTCCAGAGAAAAATTGACTAAAAGGACTACGCACGTGCGCATAGCCGACAAATATGGTTGGTATATACTAGTTGAGTATTAGGCTGATAATTTGGTGGACGGTACTGACGAAGGAAGTATTTGGCTGTTGGGGCATTTCTTGTTGCGGCATAGACGTATTCGGCTGTTGAGGCA